>NC_084487.1:73152485-73432485 GCF_030035675.1 Rhineura floridana
TTTATAAATCAGTTAAACAGCTGAGATTGAACCAGATTTTTAAACCTAAACCTGACCATGAAAATTGTGTACAGGTTTTATATAGAAAATGCCCCCCAAAATCAACACTCTGGGATTGAAGATCTGTGTCAAAGCTTCTCTACAATTACTGTTCTGTTTGGAAGCAGGGTATATTGACTTAAGAATCCTCACCTCTATCTGCATGATATTTTAAACTGTCGGTTGGCTTAATAGGTACAAACTGAGCTGGCAGAGTAAAAGAGTTAGTAATATTTTTACTCTTAAAGAAAATTGTGAGTTAGCCCAGAAATCTTGCGTAAATCAGAGAAAGCCGATGGTTGTTTTTGAAAACAACTTTTGATTTCTGCACAACTATAACCTAATTGTAAGAGGAGCCAGTGTGGTGCAGTGGTTAAGGTGTTGGACTATGATCTGGGAGACCAGGGTTCGGATCCTCACATAGCCCTGAAGCTCACTGGGTGACCTTGGGCCAGTCACTGCCTCTCAGCCTCATGAAAACCCTATTCATAGGGTCGCCATAAGTTGGAATTGACTTGAAGGCAGTGCATTTACATTTTTATAACTTAATTGTAAGGAATCATAGGGTTAGTTTCACTGCATACAACATGCCTTTACCATCTCCATCCTAGGGCCTATATTTAGTTTCCAGTGGCTAAAGTAAAAAAGTAGTAGTTCTAGAACAATTCTTCCTTTTTACAACTAATTGGTTCCTTACTTTTTGAGACCCGTCCGTATTGCTACAGAAAAACAAGGAAAACCAAATCTTCTGCTTATCCCAGGTGCTGCTTCAGCATGCAGAAGTGTAGTGAAGGGTGTGTCTAGGATCTCTCCCTGATCACCTTATTGCAACAGTATCAGAGAACTTAGATGTGCAAGTGACATATTCAAGTTCTCTCTTCTCCCTCCCTATAACATGGAAGCAAGCTGTCACTCTTGATACAGTACTCGCACTCCAGCTGAGTAGGGCCCCACTTTCCGGTGGTTTTCGCTTTTTGGCGGGGCCCTGGAACAGAACCTGCTGTATGAGTGGGGTCCTACTATACACAATACTTTTTGTGAACTGTTTTATCATATGGTACACATGTTAGGTGGTGCATATTGCTGATGTTACCGTACACGTTTGAGACTGCTATGACACCTGAGGACACAGGTAAGATAGTTTTTACAAGTCATTTTAAGAATGCCGTTTAGTCTCTAGTTTATTATTTTGGAATTAGGCATATAGGTATCAGACTGCAGAAGCGAGTCATTTTAAAATCCAATAGAAGTGCTGATCAAAGTGGCTCTTTCATTCTTGTTACAAGGGTGTGGAAACTCAAATATTGTTGGTAGAATCACTTATGAAATTGCCCCTCGGGGCTAAAGTAGGAGTAATGTTATTCATGTTATTAGCCCTTGCATGACTGGTTGTTCTTAACAAATAGTAGGTGCAGAGACCTCTAAACTGGATCAGGACAATGACTGGAGGCATTCAAGAGGCAGCTGGATAGCCATCTGTCAGGAATGCTTTGATTTGGATTCCTGCATTGAGCAGGGGGTTGGACTTGATGGCCTTATGGGTCCCTTCCCACTCTATTACTCTGATTCTATGGAATGGGAGGTGAGGGTGCTTTCACCCTTTGCCCCCACCATGATCTCAATCTGTATTATCTTATTCCCTCCCTCTCACACACACATACATGCTTTCTTTCTTTATAAACCATTTAGAGACTGTCTATTAAGTGGTATATAAAATTTGTTAAATAAATAATGGGAGGGAGGCCTGACCCTGTTGAGTCAGAAATAAAAGGAGAACCACAACAAAAATTAATAGGCATAGGGAGGGCTTTCACTAAGACCACAGCACATACACTGCAGTTCTGATTAAAATAACCCTGCCCCCCTGCTCCTCCTATTACATTTTTTAAAACCATGATGTATTTTTAATAGCAACTTTAGCATTGTTTCTAGTTGTTTGTTGTTATGTGCCTTCAAGTTGATTACGACTTTTGGCAACACTATGAATCAGTGACCTCCAAGGGCATCTGTCGTGAACCACCCTGTTTAGATCTTGTAAGTTCTGTGGCTTCCTTTATGGAATCAATCCATCTCTTGTTTGGCCTTCCTCTTTTTCTACTCCCTTCTGTTTTCCCCAGCATTATTGTCTATTCTAGTGAATCAGATCTTCTCATTATGTCTCCAAAGTATTATAACCTCAGTTTCATCATTTTAGCTTCTAGTGATAGTTCTGGTTTAATTTGTTCTAACACCCAATCATTTGTCTTTTTTGCAGTCCATGGTATGCGCAAAGCTCTCCTCCAACACCACATTTCAAATGAGTTGATTTTTCTCTTATTAATTTTTTCCACTGTCCATCTTTCACATCCATACATAGAGATCGGGAATACCATGGTCTGAATGATCCTGACTTTAGTGTTCAGTGATACATCTTTACATTTGAGGACCTTTTCTAGTTCCCTCATAGCTGTCCTCCCCAATCCTAGCCTTCTTCTGATTTCTTGACTATTGTTTCCATTTTGGTTAATGACTGTGCCAAGGTACTGATAATCCTTGACAAGTTCAATGTCCTCATTGTCAACTGTAATGTTACATAAAACTCTGTTGTCATTACTTTCGTCTTTTTGACGTTCAGCTGTAGTCCTGCTTTTGTGCTTTCCTCTTTAACTTCACCAGCTCATCAGCATTCATTTCAAATCATTACTGGTTTCTGCTAGTAGTATGGTATGGTCTGCATATCTTAAATTGTTGATATTTCTCCCTCCAATTTTTACACCTCCTTTATCTTGGTCCAATCCCGCTTTTCATATGATATGTTCTTCGTACAGATTAAATAAATAGGCTGATAAAATGCACCCCTGTCTCACACCCTTTCCGATTGGGAATCAGTCGGTTTTTCCATATTCTGTCATTACAGTAGCCTCTTGTCCAGCGTATAGATTGCATATCAGGACAATCAGATGCTGTGCCACCCACATTTCTTTTAAAGCATTCCATAGTTTTTCATGATCTACACAGTCTATAATCTATAAAGCACAGGGAGATTTTCTTCTGAAATTCCTTGGTACGTTCCACTATCCAACGTATGTTTGCAATATGATCTCTGGTGCCCCTTCCATTTCTAAATCCAGCTTGGGCATCTGGCATTTCTTGCTCTATATATGGTAAGAGCCTTCGTTGTAGAATCTTGAGCATTACTTTACTTGCATGGGATCTTAAGGCAATTGTTTGATAATTACTGCATTCCCTGGGATCTCCTTTTTTTGGAATTGGGATGTATATTGAACGCTCCCAGTCTGTGGGCCATTGCTTAGTTTTCCATATTTCTTGACAAATGTTTGTCAAAATTTGGACAGATTCTGTCTCAGTAGCTTGTAGCACTCTATTGGTATGCCATCTGTTCCTGGTGATTTGTTTCTTCCAAGTATTTTAAGAGGAGCTTTCACCTCACATTCTAAAATTTCTGGTTCTTAATCATACTGTTCCTCTGTGAATGAATCTGTCATCCTGGCATCTCTTTTATAGAGTACTTCAGTGTATTGCTTCCATCTTCCTTTTATTTCATCTCAGTCAGTCAGTGTGTTCCCCTGTTGATTATTCAGCATCCCTACTCTTGGTTTAAATTTCCCTTTCATTTCTCTAATCTTTTGGCATTATGATTGCTTTGTTGTTGTCCTTTAGCTTTACTCTGATTTTTGATATTGCCAGTCATGATCTGTACCGCAGTCTGCTCCTGGTCTTGTTTTCGCAGAAAGTATGGAGCTTCTCCATCTTCTGTTATCAATTATAAAATCAATTTGATTCCTATATTGACCATTTGGTGATGTCCACGTGTATAGTCATCTTTTCAGTTGCTCAAAAAATGTGTTTGCAAGAAACAAATTATTGGCTTCACAGAATTCAATAAGTCTTTCTCCTGCTTCGTTTCTGTCTCCTAAGCCCCATTTCCCCACAATTCCTAGTTCTTCTGTGTTCCTTACTTTTGCATTCCAATCCCCCATGATTATCAGCACACCTTGTTTTGGTGTGTGATCAATTTCTTCCTGTACTTCTGTGTAAAATCTCTCCAATTCCTCTTCTTCTGCATTTGCCATTGGAGCATAGACTTGGATGGTTGGCGATCACTCGTGGCCGAGTAAGATTGTCTTCCAAGATAATTTGGTTGGAAGACGCCTGTGTGTGAATTTGTTTTATGGGGGGAGATCGGCGCACGATGATCAACACACAAACTTGACAGAAAAAGACTTTGATCCAATGGCATGGGTACCACAATGATTGGAAGTCTTTTATCTGCTGCAGCCTTCATCCACCTTCACAGCTGTTGTAACATACACATTGTTATCCTCCATCTCTTCTGCCATTGAGGACATTCTTGGATCACTCTTTGTCTGGTTCCTCTCCCTTGACCTTACTGCCATGAGTGACCCTGCTGGGAGCACATGACTCCCAACAGCATCGCTCACAGGGTTCATTGGAACACTCAAGCCCACTCACCACTACAAGGTGACGATCCAGCGAGGGGCTTGGATGATGGTTATGTTAATAGGTTTCCATTTAATCTCATTGATATAAGTCGCTCAGACCTTGCGTTGTAGCTCCTAATTGCTTTTGCTACGTCACTTCTCACTATTAAAGGAACGCCATTTCTTCTGAATTTCTCATTTCCTGCATAAAATATTTTATAGATGCCTGATTGAAACTGTCCCATTCCCACCCATTTTAATTCACTCACGCCAAGTATTGTAATGTTGATACGTTGTAATGTTGATACATTTCTTGCTTGACAATTTCTAACTTTCCCTGGTTCATGCTTCTCACATTGCATGTTCCTATTGTGTGCGTCGTACAACTCCGGACTCTCCTTTTGCATCTGTGCGTATCAGCCTCTGGGTTTCCTTTTGGCTTTCACCTGCTGCATCATTAGTCACAGCGCTACTCGTGCTTTGTTCTTCCCCAGTAACTCGGTGAGTGCCTTCTGACCTGGGGGTCTCATCTTCCAGCACTATCTCGTGTTGCATTTTGTACACTCTGTTCATAGGGTTTTCATGGTAAGAGATATTCAGAGGTGGTTTACCATTGCCTTCCTCTGTGTTTGGATGCATCTTAGTCTGGTGTCTCAGCTTTGACCATTCCGCCTTGGGTGCCCCTGCTAGGAGTGTAGCCTCTTGGTCTAGACTCCGGCATTGCTCTCAGCTTCTTCAGTACTCTCAACCCCCCTCACCACGTTAAGGTGTGCATCCTAAAGGGGAGCGTCTAGTTTAACCCTACCAAATGACTCAGTAACCTTTTGCAGAATGATTCAGCATTAATGTGGATTATCATATATCTACTAATATCTGGGAATCATACTTCAGTAACATATATGTGCAAAAACAGACCTGTCATCATTAAACAAGAGCTAATATAAATACCTTCCCTGAGTGGCCTCCTGTCACTATCTCTGAAATCACTAGTTTTATTACCAAACTTAATCAGGTAAAGCTGCGGGGGCTGATAATATTTATGTGGAAATGTTGAAGTCAAATGTAAAATGGTGGGCTCCAGTGTTAGTGACTCTATTGTATCAACAATTCAGCATGTATTCCAGAGGACTGGGGGCTGGCTATAATTATTCCAATATATAAAAAAGGAAAAAAATCAAACCCTGCCAGTTACAGACCAATTAGTTTGCTGAGTATCATCAGCAAGTTGCATGCCAGCCATCTTCACAAAAGGTTACTAAATTGGATGGAGCAGGCAAACATAATTGAAGATGAACAAGCTGGCTTTAGGGCAGGGTGTTCTACAGTTGACCAGGGTCTCGTGCTTCAACACTTGGCTGAAAAATATACATCACCATCTGGAGAAACCCTTTATAGATTTTAAGTCAGCTTTTGACCTGACCCCAAGGGATAGATTATGGGAAAAATTTGAGGCTTCCACTATTGATAGGCGATTACTAACACTTATTCATAGTCTCTACGAAAACACTTGTTTGCAGGTAAAATGTGACCAAGTTGGCCACCTGTCTGGTCCCATTCCAACTTTCAATGGAGTTAAACAGGGTTGTATCCTGGGCCCTACCCTGTTTAACTTCTACATTAATTCCTTGGTCAAAAAAGTAACAGATGCCAATCTTCACCCCCCTAAATTGGCATCCAGATCCATGTCAATTCTGCTTTATCCAGATGGCACGGTCCTTCTGTCTTTGATGTGCATAGGGCTGAGGTGCCTTTTAAGAGCCTTGGACTCCTATTGCAAAAACAAACTGTTGTCTATTAACTATACTAAGACAAAGGTACTGGTTTTTACTAAGAAGAGAAGCACAGATGGCATATAAATGAACATACAATTGAACAGGTCACATCCTATAGATACTTGGAAGTAACCTTTCATTCATCAGGCTCCTGGAATCCTCAAATAAATAATGCCATTATGAATGCACCGAGGTGTGCAAAAGCATTCCTCTTTTTTTTTTACCAGAGGGGGTCAACATGTACTCTCAGCTATTCAGGTGTTTGTAGCTAAGATCATGATGCTCCAGATGCATTATTGGTTGAAGATGTTGTTTTGTCCAATGGGTTTAGCCCCAGTGATGCTTATTGACATCTTCCAATCAAAATGGAAGAAGACACTAACGCTGAAATTACAAAAGCTGGGTTTTTCTTCTGATGCTATATTGGCTTTAGGATAACACTAAAGCCAAAGCAGTTATAAAGCAGCATATTAGGGACATTGAACACCAGGGACATTGAACACCAAGAACATCTAGGGTTGGCCACACTCTACTTATACTTTAGGGATAATATGGTGGCGTTTGCACCCACAAATTATTTAACAGAACTGACTATCCCTAAATATAGGAAAGCTTTTATGCTTGTGTCTCCTGGGTGTAAAGGGCCAGCTAAAGATCACCCCCACAGTGAGTGGCTCAGGGGTTACATGCCCTGCCACCTGTGCAGCCGTGGGCAAGATGCATAGTCCCAAGGATCCCAGTCCCCCCCCCCCAGCTGGCAGTTGTGGTCAAGAAAGGGGCTGGCTTGTGCAGCTGTGGCAAGCTGAGCAGGCCCCAGCCAGCTGGGGAGGACTAGCCTCAGAGGGAGGTAATGGTAAACCCCCTCTGAATACTGCTTACCATGAAAACCCTATTCATAAGGTAGCCATAAGACGGGATCGACTTAAAGGCAGTCCACTTCCATTTTTACGCTAGCAAAGTTCAGTGTTCTACCTTCCGCTTTCCTGGAAGGCAGATACAAGAGTATCCTATTGAGAGCATCTGCCATTTTTATCATGATTTTAGAGCTATTTTTATTACTCAGATATTATCAAAATCTCCTGGCAGATCTGATTTATTTTATCTGGAACAATTGTTGTCTGACCGGAATCCATGGGTCACAAGGAAAGTGACCAGCTTCCATGCAGCTTCTATTGATTGTCGGAGAGCAAGGATTAAATAATAATTTCATAATTTTAACCCTCAATACTTTTATGCTTTATAAGGAAATTTCTTATTGCGGTTTGCTTGGTTTTAATATGTACAAGGGTTATTAATTTTACTTTTTATATTTTGCATTTGTTGTACAATTCTGTATGGACTGGTCTTTGTAATAAAATAATCAGCCAATCAATCAGTTTAGCCCTACAGCAATTTAGCAGATCATAATCTTTTCTTTTTCTCTTATGTCAGCAAGGTTCTAGTATTGATATAAATGAGTTTCGCTCATCAGTATCCTTTCTGGAATTATCTTAGATTCAGGTCATTGTGCATGCTGTGGTAATTTCACTTATAGAAATGACCCTATCCAAATGACCACCCCTCTGTCTGTCTATTTTCTTAGCACAACATATTCCTGGTTTGGGGATAAGTACTATATACATATTGAAATAGGCATTACTCTGAAAACAATAATAAAAGGACTCTGGAGATTCCCAAGTTGATCTGCAAACAGATAGTTTCATTGTGACATGAAAGGTTGGTAATAAAAAGTAATAAGCAGTTGAAAGATTAGGAAAGTTGCATTTCTACCAAATACACCAGTGAAACATTCTCACTGCACAAACAATGGCCGGTAGTTGTTTTCAGTTATAGAAAGAACTTAACTGCTAGGTCAACATCACTGTTTTCAGTGCTTTCATTCCACCAGGAATGAAAGCAAAGTTTGTCCTGATGTCTGAAAGAATATCAGGTTTCAGGTTTCTCACTCCTGTATGTGAACTTTTAAAATCAACAGTAAGACTTCAGTAGTTTTGTCTGTACATAAACAATGCAGCATTCACATGGGCACTGGATCCTAGCAGAAGGCAATCACAAAAGTTCAATTATAAGCAACAGTGCAATCCTATACATGTCTACTCAAAATTAAATCCCATTTATTTCAGTTGTGCTTAGTCCTTCCCAGGTAAGCGAGTTTAGAATTGCAGCCTAAGTGACTGATAGAACAGACAGAGGCTTAATATCATTTAGCTAAATGTTTTGGCTTTGTCCTTTGTTAGCAAAATATACCATAATCCAATGCATGTTTACTCAAAAGTAAGACCCATACTTGTATACAATAGTTCTTGCTTTCAGGTAAGTATGCATAGAATTGGAGTCTCTGTGGTACACTGATGGTTTTGATTGCAAATTAAAGGGAAAAGTTACTTGTAGTATTGTTCGCACTTTTTATAGAAATGTGTTTAAAACAGGCACTTTTATTTGTGAGGGGGAGCACCTATGGGGCCTTGATTGGGAACATGTACCTGGACCCTTTGCCAGTTTGTTGCTGAAAATTGCCCCCTTCTTAGCTGCTATTTGCCCCCAAAGGCGCTAACTGTAGTAAACAGTGCCTTTGGCAGCAAACTAGGGTTGAGGCTCAGGGCCTGAGACTGATCCTGTATCTTTAGGAGAAGAGAAAGTCAGCCAAGTGCAGGTGTTCTTGCAACTCTGTAATGGGAAAAACCACAAGGTGGAATTCTCCCTTCCCCCTGCACAACTTTTAAAGATACAAGTTGTGCAGGGGGAAAGGAGAATTCCACCTTGTGGTTTTTCCCATTACACTGTTGCAAGAACACCTGCACTTGGCTGACTTTCTCTTCTCCTAAAGATACAGGATCATTCTCAGGCCCTGAGCCTGGCAACCCTAAGGGGCAGCCAACATGATGTCCTCCAGAAGTTGCTAGACAACAACTCCCATCAGTCCTGCCATGGCAAATGGTCTGTGATGATGGGAGTTGTAGGCCAGTAACATGTGGAGGGCAACACATTGGCTACCCTGATCAAATCTTTTCAGGATACTTAGAGGTTATTTATAACATAACATTATAATAGAAGCTTACATACAGTATGTGCTCTCTTTGCAAAGGTACAAATAAGTCCAAGAGAATAGCAGTGTGGATCAGGTGCAGATTCAAACTATGTAATGCAATACTTCTTTTAAGAAGTGAAAGTCTTCCCTAGATAAGGAAAAAAGAAAGGGAAACAAACAAATATTCAGTTGTCAAGCAAGCAAAATAAAAAAAGAGCATCTTGCTAAAAAGCATAAACCAGCCAGGGAGATGATTGTACTATTACATGACAAAGGTGTAAAAAGATTATGGAACAAAGTTGGATAGGTTTGAGGGATGAAGTGAATTCTTGTTATAGGTCCATGTAAGATAATTGACAGATATTCACACCAAAACCGCTTTCTGCAGAGAGAGAATCTGAAGAACACTCTCAAATAGTGGGGTCAAAAGATACAGTTCTAGGACACATTGACAAATTAAAATTAACAAGACACCAGACCTGGAGGGCATGCATTCAAGAGTTTTTACTCACATGTGAAATTATTTGCAAAATAAGCAACTTTCCATTAAACCTTGTTGCAGGAGCACTAGCAGGAAGCCCAATTGTGGCATTCACATGCTATAGTAAACCATAGTTCACTGTTTAAAGTGAGCACACAGATTGCTACTGCTTCACTCCTTCCCTAGTGCAAACCACAGTCTATTATGCAAAACAAGGTTTTTCCTTGGCTTCCTGATCCTGGTTTGTTCAGGTGAAATAAACCATGATCCCTGGTTTGGACATAACACTAAGCCATAGATTGTGGCTTGTTGTGCTCGCTTGCACAACTAGGGCAGAGCAAAGCAGGAGCAAGTTCCATGTTCACAACAGACTTTTAACTACACTTTATCATGAAGTGTGAATGCAGTCAGTGTTGTTGTTATGTGCCTTCAAGTCGATTACGACTTATGGTGACCCTGTGAATCAGTGACCTCCAATAGCATCTGTCATCTGAAAAGCATAGGGTGATTTCCTTCTGAAATTCTTTGGTCCATTCCATTGTCCAATGTATGTTTGCAATATGATCTCTGGTACTTCTTCCCTTTGTGAATCCAGAGTGGACATCAGGCATTTTTCGCTCCATATATGGTAAAAGCCTTTGTTGTAGAAGCAGTCAGTGCAGCACCATTTTTTAAAAAAAGTATATGGGGAAGCTAGGAAACTATCCTAAACTCTTTTATAAGGTAAACTGTGGAAAGCATTATGAAACCAATAATAACTATGCACAGAAAAATAAACTTTTTTGAGCTAGTCAGCATAGCTTTTCACCAAGCTTTCAGAATTCTTTGAGAGTGGCAACAAACATATAGATAATCTGATAGACATTATTTACTTGGGGTGTAGTGGTAAATTCTGAAATGCAGGCACTCTTCATGACAAGCCCCTTAGCCACACTGTTTCTAAGACTTTATAACCAAAAGGAACTTTTGAATAGTGCAGGCACTGGGCTCCTCCAGACACCCCGTGTATTGAGCATTCATCCTGCTTTGTTTGCATGAAGATGTGTCTTCCTGTTAGTCATTCATTAATTCCACACTTTTCAGTTCATTTCACCATGACTTTCCTAACCACAAAGACTGCTTTTTAAAACAATTGATTTGTTGTGGTAGGATGATGAGCGTTTTGATCCACTTTAACTGAACAAACCCAAGCTGCATCTGTTAAGGATATATTGCTGTCTGTGTATATCAGGCCTTAGTTCTTTTCAGTGAATCTGTTGTTTCTCTTTTAATTATCCTTTGTATCAGTGAAATAACAAGTTGAAAAAAGCCATCCTTGATCATTTTTGTTTTGTTGTATTGGATTATTCATTTGGCTCTTCCTTTTAATTTATATATTTTATTTTAATTTATTTATACCCCACCTTTCCTCCAAGGAGCTCAGAGTGGCATACATGATTTCCCCCCTTCCAGTACAGCAACCCTGTGAGGTAGGCTAGATTGAGAAACAGTGACTGCCCCAAGGTCATCCAGTGAGCTTTATCGCTGGGTAGGGAGTTGAACCTTGGTCACCCAGTTCCTCATTAAGTGTTGCAATCTAGAGGTTGCAAAGACAACTCTAAAAGAAGAGGCAGCCTTACCTTGAGACAAGATGGAGATAGCTATTTCAGATGGCAGGTTCTGGATAGTAGAATGGAACAGCGATTCAGCTAGAGAACTTCACAGTGGTTTGTGCCCCTTATTAGTTAGTATGTGCAGTGCTACTTCCATTTTTTTCACCTCCGCAAACAAAATGTCTTGGGCCAGCCCTGGCTTTAAGTAAACCATTTAAGGGTCTTTAATGAGTTCAGTATTCATCCCAGTTGCCCTTAGATAAATTTGGTTTTGCAGTAATTCCCAATATCTCCCAACTGTCTGACCAACAATTTATTCCATGTTCTGTTAAGAAAGTTGATTCTTGTACCATATTTGGTATTCTGTTGGGGGGTGGGGGGGTGGGTTGTTTTTTTAAGTAAGCTCTTATTTGCTTTACTTTTGTTTTTATGATTCTTTTGTAAAGGATTTCGTGATGATATATTTTTAAAGTCTTGTTCTATTAAATAAGGCTTTGTTAGTAGAAGTGGATTTAGCTTTTAAGACTGGGCAAACATTTCCAAAATGTGTGTGTGTGTTTTTAAAATGATATTGTTTAAATTTGATTTTTGCCTTAAGCTAAAAAACAAATAATGTTTGGCCTGCCATCCTGTGCATAATTACCCATGCTTAAATGCCACTAACTTCAGGGATTTTGATTTGTGTGCATGTAGTGAATTGCTGTCCAGCTGCTTATTGGTCTGGAGATCAGGAGATCCAGTGCCTACTATTCTAGGAAGTAGGAGGGGGAGGTGACATGGGGATTCAATTAAACCGAAGGAGACATAGGGGTTTGTTCCAGCCCTTTATTGTTTTGCTTTGTATTATTTCACCATGGTATATATATATATGTAAATTTCTTTTCCACTTTAAGGTAGAGACCTGTGGGTTCTTGCTCTGGGAAGGTTTCCAACCCAACATAAGATTGGCATACCAGAGTTCAAGTATGTTGCTAATATGCATGGGGATGAGGTACGTCTACTACTTCAATTGTTGCATTTTCCTTTACAGCATTGTTTACCAGGTCTTTCAAAGTCTGGTATAATTTTTCTCTCTTTAGGGATGTAATATTGAAGGATGGAAGTGTCATGAGAGAAAGAAAGGCATGTGCTAAACATTTAATTGTGAGCAAAGGGGTACACATAACATTTAGAGAAATCAGCTGTTTAGATCATTCCTCAACAGTGTGTATTAAACTTTCTTTACTTCAGTTGCCTGCAGCTAAAGACACTAATGGAGAAAATTATACATATGATCTTCCTGAAGAATTCCCTAGAACTCCTACCTTGATAGGAATGAACCACAAAAAGAGTTGTAGTCTGGCCTACTTTGTGCCTTATTAGCAGTCATCAATAGTCATTCCAAAGAGTGTATGGGACAATAATTGCCCTGGCTAGTTCCTCAAGGCTCATTTACCTTGTGGCCAAAATTGAATGTTGATACTGATATGGCTGAGATAGCATTTCAAACTCCATTATGAAAAGAATTAGTCATTATAAAAATAATGTTTTAATTGCACTTGTGTGTTGTGTGGGCAGGCCTCTGAAGTATAATTATAGTAATAGCCAGTGTTTCCTCTATAAACCTCAGGATTATAACCTGGAATAGCCTGGGGCTTTTATTTTCTCATTCTTTTCTTCTTTTACCTCCTTTTCTCTTCAGATATATTTGTTTTCTTTAACTCTTCCTGATCTCTTTGGAAACAAATGATGTCAAAATCTTTATGTACATATTGGATATATTTCTTATTCTAATCAGACTAGCTGGAATTTGAAAGTGCAGGGCCATATGAAGTGTCAGGTGCAATTTAAAGAACTACATGGATTTGTTGTGTTTTAGCAAAACTGAATGACAATTGATCTTGCTGATGACATATCTGTTTTTTTCTTCCTCTGAATATGTAAAAAAATGAGCAGATAATAATGTTGAAATATTGTAAGTTTATCCAGGTGAATTTGTTTGGATATTTGGTTAGTTGACTTGTTTTTACATATTTTCCTGTCACATTAGCTGTATATACTAGCATTTTCTGTTATTTTTCCTATTTTAACCGTACATTAATAGAGTTAGAGATTCAGACCAGCTAGATGGAAGCAGATTCTCAACATAATAAGGCACCATAGACAAACAGAAAGAAAAGACAAAAACTATCATTTGTCATATTGGTTTATTTATGAAGTTGAAAAATGTAAGGGATATTTTATGCATTCATTTTTTAAAATAGCAAAATTGCATGTAGGGGCATAAGTAACATTGATAGGTGTCCAAAGTAGCTGACAGTACCTCAAACTAAGGGATGTTTTGATAGAAGTAGGCCCCAATGCATTCATTGGGTCTTACTGCCTAGTAAGTGTGTTTGGGATTGCAGTTTGAGGATGAAATCCTATTGCCACTCACTTGGGAGTAAGTTTCATTAAAATCTATGAGACTTACTCCTGAATAGACATGTGTAGGATTGCTCTATTAGCATTTTTGGAAAATGCAGATTGAGGGCTGTATTATTTTTGTAATAAGCTAGAAGTGTTATTAAAATGTGGCTTCCACACAGCATTTACTATAGTGCTATGTTAACTACCAATGCCCTTCCTTATCACCAAGATCCTTCTATAATGTCTGCTCACAAATACAGAGCAATTTAAACCTTAGCTGTGGAGCAATGGAGCGGCAGATCCAGTTTGCACCTGAAGTCCTGCTCGCTTATGCAGCCAAAGGCAAAAGGGGAGGCTGGCATCACTCTGGACTTGAGGATCAGGCCTCTGTGCGGTATCCATAGTTTTGAAGCGACCAGTGCCCTGCCCTGCTACACCCCATTTCAGGGCTTTCCATAAGCTACTGATGTGGAAGAACTACTGGCAGCATCTTCCCACCCAACTGGCAAAGTTGAAGCCTCAATTGCAGTGGAGCTGCCTCCAACCAATAATACCATCCTATACCCACCCATCCACCTCAACATAGTGGGGTTAGGATTGCACTCCATCTCATTCAGCAAAAGTTCCTGGAAATGTCAAATAACAGTTTACTGCTTTCAAGTTCAGCCACTTTTATTATTGCTTCTTATCAATCCTGAGGGAAATGCATGAGTAATTCCTCTCTGAATAGCTTCCATGAGTTGTCCCAGGTCAGTTTCTTTCCCACGAGGGGAGGAAGTCTTTAATTACTGATTTCCTCTCATTATTTTCATTTATATTTTTAGTGGTAAAACAGTGCTATTACAGCACTACAGTAATTAAACACACACATATACATACTAACTATGGGAAAAAAACTAGTCTGGGACAATTCACTAACTCATTCTGTAGCCAGGATGAGTAGAAACCAATGAAACCCACTAAACATGCAAAATGGAAGTGTATTTACTTATTTTATTTATTTCATATAAGCATACAAACTTAGTCCCTAAGTGGTTTACAGAAATCCTGTACACATTTCTGACAGTGATCCCTATTGAACTCAGTAGGACTTTTTTTCTGAGTGGACATGCATACAATTGTACTGTACCCAAAGCACAGGAGCCACAAAAAGCCTCAATATCACTTTGGTCCATCTACATTGGACAGGCTGGGGCTTAAATTCATTTTATTAGAAATGGTTTAAGAGTTATTTATTTTTTGCTACAATGAGGTCTGAAAAAACATAGGGGAACCCAGCATAAACTAGATGTCAATGATTTGAAAATGCTATCTCGTTATTCTCTAAAAAAATGTGTGAATACACCTAACTGTAATCCTATCAGGTATGTTAGATTGCAGCTGCATACACACCAAACATTTAAAGCACATCCCTCCCCAAGAATCCTGGAAACAGTAGTTTGTTAAGGATACTGGGAATTGTAGCTCTGTGAGAGGTAAACTATTGTTCCCAGGATGCTTTGCAGGAGATGTGTATGCTTTAAATGTATGGTGTTTATGCAGAGACAGAGACTTGACACAAGCCCTACTCAAGCATTCAAAATAATGTGTGAGGGCTAAAAGTGTGATGGAGGAGGATGCCACTTTCCCCTTTAGTGTCCCTTCACATGCAAGGCACACTTGCTCCATCCCCGACCTTCCCAGAAAGTCTAAAGGAAGCTTGTGCACATACTTACGAGCCTCCTTGTAATAGGGAACCCTTTTAAGATGAATGGGCTTTCAAAGCTTTCAGCTCAATGCAGGAAGATCAGGGTGGTGTGGGTGCACTTGGTGCATGTATGCCTCAACTCCTCAATTTAAGCTCTCATGCGTTCTTTTGAATGCTTGAATGGGCTAAAGGAGGGTGGGGAAACTGGCTCTTCAGATGTTGTAGTTCGACAGCTCCTATAAACCATGACCATTGGCTATGCTGGCAGGGGCTGGAATCCAACAACATCTGGAGGGCCACAGGTTCCTCATCCCCTGGCTAAAGACTTGTACTGTTTGGATTATAGTGGCATTGGTGTCACAGATATCTAACATACATTACATCACTGAAGATTAACAGTACTGTTTTACATTTTCCACCTCCAGCCAAACCAGTGCACTTCAAGAAAGGGGCAGCACATACAAACTATTTTGATCAATGGGATCCCTTCTAATCCTGTATTTATATCTCTGAGATGTTTCCTGTGCCTTGTAGGAGAAGGAACACAAGGGTTTTCTAACATTTTCTGTAAATGGACACATAAGGCCATTTAATAGGGAGAGAAAGAGGTGCTCTGTTCCCCTTTTCCGTATTGCCAGAAAAGTCTCTCTCTCTCTCTCTTCTCTCTCTCTCTCTCTCTCTTCTCTCTCTCTCTCTCTCTCTCTCTCTCTCTCTCTCTCTCGTGTGTGTGTGTGTGTGTGTGTGTTTGTGTGTGTGAGAAATAGAGAGACTTGCAATTGGATCTCTGTTTGTGGGGATGAATTAAATTAATGCATTTGTTTCTTCTGACATTGCTCAGTTCCAGTCTTTCCTCAAAATTTTATTTAACCAGGACCATGAATTCTGGCTGGATTATACACAGAATTAGCTATCACACATTGACTTTGTCAGTAACATTTACATGGAGCCAATTAAAACTTTTAAGCAAGATGATTGATTTTCTTTTGTTAGGAAGCCTTACGTTTTCTATGCTGTGATCCATTTGTATAATAATTTATATAAAGACATATTTAATCCATAAAGGAATTCTTATAGATTAAACACACATTCTTTTAATCTAATGAAAATCTCTCACCCAGCATCACAATAATCATGAACTCTATGGGCAAAACTGATTATCTGGGCATGAAATACAAAGATGTCAGATTCTTTTACATAATTCTTAAGAATGCTAGGAACCTAACTGCTATTTTCCCGTATCTGCACTCTGAACTGCAATGTGTATATATTTGGCAGTGGGGTGAGGAGTAATTGTTGTATGTCTAGTGGGAAAATAATATTTACAAGTTAAGCATTTTAACTACACAACAGGCTCTTTCTCTGTTCTCAGTTCTTTCTCAGGTTTCAACCTAAATTCAAATTACCTGATTGAATTGATGCATTTTGCAGATAGAAAAAGCATTATAGTCACATAATGGTAGTGCTGGAAGGGAAAGCAGAATATTTTACACATTTACACACTGTCATTGGTAGAGGAATGTGGCAGTAGGGAAAGGAAGATCAGGATTAAATGGCCATTGAGAAGAAGCCATGGGAGGAAGCCATGGGAGAAAACCTTCCTCTTTCAACAAGCCTTTTAAGTTGAGACCTATCCCAGTCTGCATCTCTGTTGGAATTGCTTTTTAATATATTCTTAAACCTTCTTTCTAAAATGTTTTTAATGTTAGATGTTTTGAAAGCTTTTTTTAAGTAGCGTTTTTAGAGATGTTTGTTTTAATGTGTTTTAAAGTTTGTCGTTATGATGTTTTAAAGTTTTTAGTGCTTTTGTTTGCCACCCTGGGCTCCTGCTGGGAGGAAGGGTGGGATATGAATTAAATAGTAAATAAATAAATTAAATTAATAAATCCTATAAAATGATCATCATCTGGAGCCCTTTAGGCCTCCACCAGGTTTTGGCCATGATCCAAAGAAGCACTGACAGAGCTTTCCCAGTGGCTATTGTGGAACAGCTTGGCATTTGTGTTGTGATTTCGTTTTTTAACTTTTTATACCTGTCTGTAGAATTCAACTACACATGTGGCTTGTTTGATTAGCAGTCACTCCTTGTATCCACAGATTTATCTATTGCAGTGATCCATGTGTGCACTGGCCACTTCATATTAGGGAAGGAACCAATCCACATGCACATTCATTGGCACACTCTGGACTTCTATTGAAATGAACAGAGACTCTCATGTGTGTAGGAGTTCCATATATATATCAAATGCACACGGAACTTGAAATCCGGTTTGATGTCTCGTCTACATGTTTGGGAAGGCTTTTAAAAATTATCTAAATGCTCAGCACTGGTTTGTGATATAGATATGAGGTCACTTATAGAACTATAGCATGAGGTAGCTTCACACAGTATTACCTGGAGAAAACCTCATAATAGGACAAAGGTGATTGTGAAATACTAAGGAAAATTCACTTTCCACAGGGTGGGGCTAAACTGAAGGGAGTTTGTAGGCAACAGAGAACATAGAAGAGACTGCCTAGCCCAGTGCAAAAGGTTGAGGATGTGAATTTATGCAGGCAGGTGCCACAGTAATTGAAAATAACATTCACTAACAGGCAAAAAACCTTGCGGTTTAAGAATGTACCTATAGCCAACAGATACTTATCTCAAACTTTAGAAAGCAGGGAAATTGGGCAGCTGTAGTGAATGCACCAGGGGAGCCGGAGACCTGATCTCCTCTCTGAGATATTGTACTGCCCTACACATTTGTCAAAATGCAAGCACAATTTGGGTTGGTCTTTCACAGTCCAATCCACTTCCTGTGTAGCTTGGAAGAATTGGGTAACATGTACCTCTGAGCGTATGGTGAGTGGTGGCAATACCTGCAATCAGCCCAAATAACAGAAATAAGAAATGTGCTGCACTGATCTTGTTTTAGCAGGGAGGAAGCAACAATATTAAGACAGTTGATAGAGTTCAAATAGCAATTTTGAATATGTTTGATATGGAGGGGCGAGGAGGGGGAAGGGAGAGAGAAGGGGAGGAAGGGGAGGGGTAGGGAGGAAGAGGGAAGGAGGGGGAGGGGATTGGGTGTGTGGGCACTGGGCAGAAGGGAAAACCCCTTTCCTTTCAAAAAAGGAAAACATTGTGAACAGTATCATTCTTTTTCAGGGTTTCCCCCACCTTTTTATTCTACAGCAGGCACATGTAATCTCCCACTCAAATTTAAACCAAAGCTGTCACTGGCTGCATCCACACCGGACCTTTATTCCATTTTAGACAGTTATGGCTTCCTCCAAAGAATCCTGGGAAGTGTAGTCAGTGAAGGCTGCTGAGAGTCTGCTGAGAGTAGACTCCCTATTCACCTCACAGAGCTACAATCCCCAGAATTGGGGAAGAGGGGCGGACTGTTAAACCACTCTGGCCGCTAGAGCTCTGTCAGGGGAATAGGAGTCTCCTCTCAGCACCCTTCACAAACTACACTTCCCAGGATTCTTTGGGGGAAGACTGTCTAAAGTGAAATAAAGGTCTGGTGTGGATGCGGCCTCCTGATTAGGCAAGCCAAGCAGCTGTGAGTCTGGCTTTTAGAACACTGACAGTTGGTTCTTACTGAGCATGCCTGGGCTTATCACTGACTTCAATGCTAAATTTCTTAAATTAATTAAAAATCAGCCAGGCATTTTTTTTAGCTGCAAAAGATGAAGGTCAGAGTATTGGGCCAGGTCAGTAATAGGATTAAAGGTACTCTATGAACATGGCTGATTTTTAATTAATTTCAACAGATTATGAGAACTTTGACAAAGAAGTCAAAAAGGATCTGGTTTTTCTCTCTTTTTACACTTTGAACTCTCTATTCTTTCTGACTGTTTTGTGTTATCGCCATGAAAATTTAGAGGGTGGTTAAGCATTTCTGAGTTCAGGACTATAAGTTTTGTAAGGTTTTGTTTTGAAATGAGTTTATGGAAAGCATCAGAGTGGCATGGGGGGTATTTTCAATTTAACATTGCAGAATGTGAAAAATGCATGCTGGCTATAGTATACAGCTACTCTTGTGGCTGTATAATACTACTGTAACAAAATACTCTTTTAATGTGGATTGTAGCTCCTTCTCTTCGAATAAACATTTGAAGTGTTTCTCTTTCATTCAGTCCTGAAAAAGGACCCAATATGCAAATCATTGTATACTCTAACCAGCAAACACTAGTCTGATAAAAAAGCCCTCCAAACTTCTTTTTCTTGACAGCTGCAAAGTGATAGCATTGTTCTAAATTGTTGCTGAGTAGTAGGTCTGACTGTGCTGACAAAGAAGCATTATTTTTAGCAGCCATTGACAGTGCCAATATGAGCATAGCTTTTAAAAAACTGCACATGATCTATTCCTTAATGGGGAAAACAACAAAAAAGGTTTTGGTTTTATTTCAAACCACATAGGCAAAGGAAAACACGCAAAGGAAAACACTTCACCTGGTGTCATGGTGATGACAGGTGATTGACAGGATGGTGGCCCTGCCTATCTGTCAAAGTGGCCTCTGGGTACTGAGTGAGGTAAGGCTTCCCATTTAGGTAAGATTCTCAATCCCTGGTCTCTCCATTCATTAAATATTAAACTTCAATTCATTCCCTTGTGCTGTTTCTCATATCTGTATTTGCATGGCCTCTCATGTTTATTATTTTGCCCAGGCATTTCACCTTTTTAGGGAAGGTAATTGAGAGGGTTGTGGTGCAGGAATTGCAAGTACTCTTGGATGAAACAGATCTTGACCCATTCCAACCTGGGTTCAGGCCTGGTTATGGGACTGAATCGGCCTTGGTTGCCCTGATGGCTTTCCTTTATCATCCTGATGGATGACCTTTATATGCACAATGTAAGAAGTGGACCTTTAGTGCTGTGGCACCTATCCTTTGGAATTCCCCCCCTTAAATATTAGACAGGCACCATCTCTGTTATCTTCTACTGAGGACCTTCCTATTTCAACAAGCCTTTTAAGTAGAGACATGCCAGTCTGTGGCTGTGTTGGCATTGCTTTTAAAGATGCTTTTAAACCTTTTTTTAAAAAAGATATTTTAAAATATGTTTTGTTTTAATATGTTTTTAAAGATTTTGTTTTAATATATTTGAAAGTCTGTTTTTATTATGCTTTTGAGGGTTTTTAGTGTTTTTGTTTGTCGCACTGGGCTCCTACTGGGATGAAGGGTGGGATATACATTTAATAAATACTAATAATAATTTCAGCATGTTGAATCCTTAATTTGATTGCAGTTTTATGTTTGGGACTAGTTTAATTGCTGGTTGTTGCTGGTTGTTCCTGCTGATGGTGTTTTACTGTTGAATTTTTATAATATAGTTTTACTGTTTTAACTATGTGGTGCTGTGCAGGGAACTTATGCTTAAGGGTGATTATAAATACACATTTGGTAAATTTTCTCTTTGTCCTATTAGAACTCATGTCTTCAGTTGCATTTTCCTCTTGAGGAAGAGGTACTGGTTCTTTTGAATAGATTTTTTTTTATTGTTGGCTAATTGTTGTATAGCTGGTGTGGGGAACCTTTGACTCTCTAGATGTAGCTGAATTACAACTCCCATCATCCCTGGCCATTGGCCATGTTTGCTGGGACTGATGGAAATTGTAGTTTAGGAACATCTGGAGGGCCAAAGGTTTCCCACACCTATTGTACAGGTTTAATTCTAACTTTTTAGTCTTGCTTAGCAAGTGCAAAGTTGTCCCTTTCCATGCACTCTCTCTCTCTTTCTCTCTTTTCTTTTTTTAAGATTTGTTTTCTTTTTTTTTAAGTCCTGTAAGCAGGGACATGTGCCTTTTGTTCATGTAAAGAACGCATTATATTTTTTGTGCTTTTATATAATAATGGATTATGACATTCCCAACCTCTGATGTGATTTTCTTGTAGTTGCAGTTTGACACAAAGTGACTGCTAGAGAAGCAACTAGGAATTAGATCAATACTTTATAATTTAATGTTTGAGTGGAACTGCTGTAAGTTCTTCAGCTGCAGTGAGATCATGACAATGCCAGCAAGACAAAAATGGCTTACATTGAGCAGACTTTTTTTATCAAGGAAATAATAACCTCTGACTACTATTGGAAAAAATGAAATGGACTGCCTTCAAGTTGGGTGTTGGACTATGACCTGGGAGACCAGGGTTGGAATCCTCACACAGCCATGAAGCTCGCTGGGTGACCTTCGGCCAGTCACTGCCTCTCAGCCTCAGAGGAAGGCAATGGTAACCCCCCTCTGAACACAGTTTACCATGAAAACACTATTAATAGGGTCACCCATAAGTGCTGGTTAAAAGCCTTTCTAGTTATACCTAGGGATTGAATCAGGAGTGGGAAACCCCTGGACCATGAAATGGATATAGCTTATGAGGCCTCCAAATCTAGCCCACGGGCTGTGTTGCTGTCTTCATCCACCTACCCCCCCCCGCAGCAGTTAAGAACATAAGAATGCCCACTTAGTTTAGCATTCCATTCTCACAGCGGCCATCCAGTTGCCTATGAAAAGTCCGCAAGAAGGACCTGAATGCAAAAGCACTCTCCCCACTTGTGATTAACAGATATTCAGAGGCATACTGCTGCCAATAGCTTAGGCTTCTTCTTCTTCGTCGTCTTCTTTGTCTTCTTCTTCCTCTTCTTCCTCTTTGTCGTCTTCTTCCTCTTCTTCCCTCCTCCTCTTCCTCCTCCTCCTCCTTCTTTTTCTTCTTCCTCCTCCTCCTCCTTCTTTTTCTTCTTCCTCCTCCTCCTCCTCCTCCTCTTCCTAAGTTTCAGTTGGTGCTGATCAGTAGTGTAGTGGTAAATTCAGAAGTGCAGAGTCCCTTCATGATAGTCACAGCCATGCCCCCTCTCCTTCACCTCCTATTTTGCTGTTGGGTTGAGAATAAGATCCTTGTGTTAATGCCTTTGCCCACCACAACTGATGTTCCTAGCAGGGCTGTGGAGTCGGAGTCGGGAGCAATTTTGGGTGGAGTCGGAGTCGGTAGAAATGTACCGACTCCGACTTCAAAATAAATTTTGATTGACAATTTTTAAAACATATAAATTCAAAATGTCAAAGAAGCTTCCCAAGAAGTCAGCTGTAGTTGAGCATTTCACCATAACTCAAGATGGAAAACATTTTGTGTGTCAGTGTATGACACAGGACCCAGATGAAGACAAATGCTGTGATGCCAAGATCAGCGCATATTCAGGCAGCGATAAAAATGCTCCTAGAAGAGCTTCCTATTTAAAAAGACATTTACAGCCCTTTCCAGGGCTGTGGAGTGGGAAGCAATTTTGGGTGGAGTTGGAGTCGGACAGTAGAAAAATAGAGGAGTCGGAGTCGAAGGTTTGGCGTACCGACTCCACAGCCCTGGCTCCTAGGCACCAATGAGCATGAAAGAGCTACTGAGAAGAGTTTTCTCAGTGGCTGACTCACCTCCTTTCACTCTTATTGGATCCAATCAGCAGGAAAGAACAAGGAAGCATGTTAAAATACTCTTCTCAGTGGCTAACACTCTCCCCTTCCATGCTGATTGGCTCACAGCACACTGGAGACATAAAGACCCTGCTGGGACCTTGTACCTAAAAAAAAAGTAAGGGGTCTAAGACCTCCTGAGACACTGGACGACTGCACCCCTGGTGCCAATGTAAGCAAGATTAACAAGATTAATTGCCATGCCAGGAGGTTGTCACAGCTGAGGATAAAAGGGTTAACCCTCCCCTCCCTGAGTCTTGTGACTTCCCTGAACCCCCTTGTGATGTTCCTGCTTATAGTGTAAATACGGTAAGTGCTGTTTATATAGAAGACATATGGTAAGTGGAGTGAAAGAGGAGGGGGAGTACATGAGCAGTAGAATGCTGGATGATTGGCTGAGCATTTGAATGGCTGGGAGTATAAATGGAAGAATGACAGTTGAATCTGGGTGGATGGGAGTGTGGAGAAAGAGGTGTTTGAGGGTGGAGGTCAGGAGTGTGGAGAAAGAGGGAGTTGGAGTTCTGATTAATAATAAGTCAAGTACAAAACAGGAATAGATGAAACCATACGCTTGTGAAACATTCTAAAACTAATCTTGTTATTTCTGATATTTAATAAATGCTTATTTGGTTTACCAAAGGTCTGATCCTTGGCTGGGGGATATACATACCAGAAGGGAGGGCAAGGTAATTACCAAGGCTGAACAGAAACAGTATCTAATGGTGGCAGTGGTGAAGGGAGGAATAATAACAATTCAAGTATCCAGAGCAACCCAGAGTTGTATGCGTTATCTATAAAGATACAAGGGGGTTGGGAACAGCATAAGCACGCAGTCACAAAAGTAACCAGCTAGAGAGAGACTCAGGCAAAGTCTCTGGGAGTATTGGTTATAGGACGTGACTGGTGGTGCTTCCTAGCAGGGGGATCTAGTGAGATCTGTGCTAGAGCGGATTGAGAAACCATATAAAGGATGGTCCGGACTGGTGGTATCCCTGGTGGTGCCTAGTGAAAGGCAGTAGCCACAAGCAGGTGGGAACCTGACAGGGAGAACCAGGGAAGGGCGTCACACCCATCTCCCCCATGTGCCAATTGGGTTTGGGGAAAAAGCTTCATATTGCCTGTAAGAGGAGGTTATTTGCAAGCCTAATTACTGTGCATGGTGAGCATTTTCAAAGGAGATTAACCCTCCCCTCCTTTTATTTATTTATTTATTATACTTGTATACCGCCCCATAGCTGAAGCTCTCTGGTCAGTTTACAGTAACTAAAAACAAATACAATTTAAAATACATCTTTTAAAAAACAATATAAAAACACATGCTAAAATGCCTGGGAGAAGAGGAAAGTCTTGACCTGGCGCCGAAAAGATAACAGTGTTGGCGCCAGGCGCACCTCGTCAAAGAGATCATTCCATAATTTGGGGGCGTCAACTGAGAAGGCCCTCTCCCTTGTTACCATTCTCCGAGTTTCCCTTGGAGTAGGCACCCGGAGGAGGGCCTTTGATCTTGAACTTAGTGTACGGGTGGGTTCGTATCGGGAGAGGCGTTCCATCAGGTATTGTGGTCCCAAGCCGTGTAAGGCTTTATAGGTTAAAACCAGCACCTTGAATCAAGATCAGAAACATAAAGGCAGCCAGTGCAAGCGGGCCAGAATCGGTTTTATATGTCCGGACCGTCTGGTCCCTGTTACCAATCTGGCCGCTGCATTTTGCACAAGCTGCAGTTTCCGAACCGTCTTCAAAGGCAGCCCTAATTTAGAGGTTACCAGAGCATGGACAACTGAAGCCAGGTTATCCCTGTCCAGATAGGGACGTAGTTGGGCCACCAACCAAAGTTGGTAGAAGGCACTCCGTGCCACTGAGGCTACCTGAGCCTCAAGTGACAGAGATGATTCTAGGAGAACCCCCAAGCTACGAACCTGCTCCTTCAGGGGGAGTGCAACCCCATCCAGGACAGGTTGGACATTCACCATCCGGTCAGAAGAACCACCCACTAGCAGCATCTCAGTCTTGTCTGGATTGAGCCTCAGTTTATTAGCCCTCACCCAGTCCATTGTCACAGCCAGACACTGGTTCAGCGCATTGACAGCCTCACCTGAAGAAGATGAAAAGGAGAAATAGAGCTGCATGTCATCAGCCTACCGATGGCAATGCACTCCAAAGCTCCGGATGACCGCACCCAACGGTTTCATGTAGATGTTGAACAGCATGGGGGACAGAACTCACCCCTGCAGAACCCCATACTGGAGAGTCCAGGGTGTTGAGCAATGTTCCCCAAGCACCACCTTCTGGAGGCGACCTGCCAAGTAGGAGCGGAACCACTGCAATGCAGTCCCTCCCACTCCCAACTCAGCCAGTCTCCCCAGAAGGATACCATGGTCAATGGTATCGAAACCCACTGAGAGATCAAGGAGAATCAACAGAGTCACACTCCCCCGTCTCTCTCCCGACAAAGGTCATCATACAGGGCGACCAAGGCTGTTTCTGTACCAAAACCAGGCCTGAAACCCGACTGAAATGGATCCAGATAATCAGTCTCATCCAAGAGTGTCTGGAGCTGGCCCACAACCACTCATTCAAGGACCTTGTCCAGGAATGGAACATTTGCTACCGGCCTATAGTTATTAAGATTTTATGGGTCCAGGGAGGGTCTCTTCAGGAGTGGTCTCACTATCGCCTCTTTCGGGCAGCCAGGGACCACCCCCTCTCGCAGAGAGGCATTAATCACCTCCCTGGCCCAGCTGGCTGTTCCATCCCTGCTAGCTTTTATTAGCCAAGAAGGGCAAGGATCCCTTTTGCACTTCAACTTGCCTGCTGAATAATATCCCGCACACACACACAGTATTTAGGCTTGGAAAAAAACTCTCATTATTAAATATTAACTAGTGTATGCACATCATGGTCTAGGAAAAGTGTCAGAGATCCCAAAGTAGGAAAAGCCCTGAAACATCTTCTTTTCCATTTTTGTGAACCATGAAATGTGGCCAGGTACGAGACTTCCCAGGAGGATCCCTCCGCCTGTGCTGCCTCTGAGACGGGCTCCCGTCTTGGATGAAACTTATCCAGTTTTAAATTCAGTCAGAAGGGTTTTTTCTGACTGGGGATGATTTCTTCCGGATAGGGAAGAAGCGTGAGATCTGCCACATGGTTTTGTTTCGATTGTTGAAGCCTGGAATTCGTCAGAATTGCCTGTCTTCCAGCAGTTCAGACAGAGCGAGGATTTTATGCTAGCTCAGCTGGATAAGTGACCCGTTTTTTTTTAACGGACTAGCAGGCAAACCTCCTGTCTACATTTATCATTTTCTTATCTATATAGCTAAAGAGATTTGTCAAAGTAACAGCAATTAAGATAACCTAGATGAGGTAAGACTTTCCTTCTTTATTTACGGAACTAAGGGGGAAGAAAATATAAATAGCTTATCTTTTTTTTTTATTGCAAAAAGCTGACATGGAAAATTGTGTTTTAAAGATTACAACGGATGAGAGCTTTCTCATTGGGAGAGATAAGAAATCTTTTTGATTTACAAGACTTTTGTGTAATATATATAAAGGACTATTTTTTCTGATCTACTTTTTTTGTTGTTGTTGTTGACGAATCTGCTCATTCTCTCTGCTACTAGTTATTTGAACGCTGTGAACTAAAAGCTGTTTTTGCACTTCTGGACATTTATGAGATAAGGACTGTCTAGCGTGTGACGTTAGTTGGTTGGAAAGATTAACTCCTTTGTAACTGGATAAAGAAATAAACTGCTCTTTGCTTGGGACATTGAAAATTGAAGGAGTTTTGTTCTTTTGGTTTTAAGAATGGCAATTAAGAAGATCATGGATGTACAAGAAGGGACTTTATTTCTAGACATGCTTCAGAAAATAATGGATGGGATTAACTCAATAAAACAAGAACTGAGAAATAATAGACAAGCGTGGAGAACTGAATTTCATGAAATGAGACAGGAGCTGAAAGAAACTCAGGATTCTATGAGAAAGGAGAATAAAGATAGATCTGGAAAACAAAAAAAGGATGAAAGAGAAATTAAAGGCAAGGTTCAATCTATGGAGATTGGCTTAAATATGGACATGAAAAAAGATTTGGATTTCCTGGTTGTGACGGATCCTGGAGATAAATATTACAGTTTGGAATACAGCACAGTTTGGAATACAGCGCTGTCTCTGAAGGAATTGAAGAGATTGGAGATAAAGATATTATCGGTTCAAAAAAATTCCTGGACTGGAAGGATTTGATGGAACTTGAAATGGAGAAAGTTAATAGAATTAATCCCTGTTTTGTGTCAATGGAAAAACCTTCAAGAAATGTACTAGTGTATCATGTGGAAAAGAGGAGCAGAGATGCGGCTTTGAAACAATACTTCAGTGTTACGTTTGGATTTGATGGTAAGAAAATATCTGTGATGGAGGAAATTCCTATCAGACTTTTATTATATGACTATGACAGCAAGATTTTTGGGTGCGTAAAGATGGAAGATGGACCCAATATGGATAATGACAGAAGAGCGATTTGAAACTACTGGACTCAGTAGATTTGATGAGTTGGATTAATTGACATGTTTATTTAGAAAAAAAATTGATTGACATATATCTCAAGGATTGGAAACTTCTCTTTGACTTTTTGTGGAAGATTAAAATGGTATGTTGTTAATGAGATTTGAAACCAACTAAGATAACTGCTGGAGGAAGGTGATTTTATAATCTATTAAGAGATAGGTCTGTTATATATTATAGATTTATAGTTGAATTATAGTGTTTTGAAATTACTGGATTTAGTAGATTTGATGAGCTGGATTAATTGGCATGTTTATTTAGAAAAAAAATTGATTGATATATATCTCAAGGATTGGAAACTTCTCTTTGACTTTTTGTGGAATATTAAAATGATATGATGTTAATGAGATTTGAAACCAACTAAGATAACCGCTGGAGGAAGGTGATTTTATAATCTATTAAGAGATAGGTTTGTTATATATTATAGATTTATAGCTGAACTATGACAAATCGGAAGTCAATATTTTTATATATATGTATTTTTTTGTATTGTATTAGTTATTGATTTGTGTTGTTTTCTTTTTGTATTATTTTGGTTTTGAAAATTAGAATAAAAATTAATTGAAAAAAAAATGTGGCCAGGTACATGCTGTAGGGTCATGGTGACAGAGTAGCTTGACTCCTGTCACCACCCTAAGGAACTGTTTTTACAAGATCACTTTATGACAACATTGCTAATCCTATTTAAAATGCTGAAATGCTGGTAAACATGCATTGAATTATATATAATCCTACTGTGCTCCTGCCTGCCTACTTTTCTGGCCTGACTGGCACTGCCCACCACAGGCATGCAGCCACAGAAGAGTTGCCCATGAGGAACGTGGTCCATGGGCTCCAAAAGGTTCACCAGCTTTGCTTTATAGTAATAAACAGAACACGGTATTTAGCAAGTGATATGCAAGTGCTGGTTTGTAACTTTCTGACCCTTCACCTTTATAAAAAATATTTTCCTCTGTCTTCTTTCTGCTTCAGTCTTTGTCCTTCACTAGAACTAACATAGCTTCCTTGCAAACTTGGATGACTGCTTTCTAAGGGGCTACTTCCTATAAGTGTGCATATATTCATCTGCTGAGCTGGTTGTCCTATCATGCTGCCATGTGGTAAAGAAAGAAAGCTACAGGTGTGTAGGGATTTGAGACATATTACGAGATTTATCAGTTAAGTCCTCAAGAGTGGACAAAGCCATGTTCTTAGATTTGTGTAACTATTGTGTATAATAGCTTTCTTGAACTTAGTGCCCTCCCCCTGTTTTGGACTACAACTCCCATAAGCCCCAGCCACCATGGGCAAGGGTCAGAATGATGGGAGTTGTAATCCAAAACATTTGGACGGCACCAGGCTGGGGAAGACTGTTCTGCAACATCTAATTCTCAGGTATGTAGACCTTGCTGAGAGCTGCTGCTTACTAAAAAAAGCCAGTTTACACTGAGAAAGCGGTTTCCACTCAATGTGTCTATTGCCAGATAAGTATGCCCATGGCTATGTGCGGAATGCAACACAAGAACTAGCATGACCACAAATACAGCTGCAGTGATTTTTATAGTCAGTGAAGGTTTTTTCAGCTACAACAATTGGGAGGAAAACTCACTGTCTTCTAGCTGCTGCTGTGTCTGTGAACAGTCTGGTTCACTTTCCACATGGATAGCATTATGTGGACAGTGGGCATTTTGATTGCAGCCCCTCTCCCCAAATGCTCAAAAACATTCACTGGCAAAGTTTTGTTAAAGCCATGAGAGAAGTATTGTTGCTTTTTCCTTGACCGTTTGATTTATGGGGAAAATATATTGTAACCAATTAATGTTGACCATCTTATTTTGTTTGCTTGTTTTAAGAACATGATGCTTTGTGCTAGGCCTGCATTTTGTATGATCCTTGTACTGTGCTGCTCCTTATTGTCATTGCATTTAAAAGCCACAACTCTGTTTCTTACACAGGCAGTTGGGCGGGAGCTGTTGCTCCATTTGATAGACTTTTTGGTGACCAGTGATCAGCATGATCCAGTCATTACAAAACTCATTGACAGCACCCGTATACATATCATACCTTCGATGAACCCTGATGGATTTGAAGCAGTAACAGCTTTTAGCTGTAACCCCCCTGCTGGCAGGTAAGAATGCAGAGTAGGATAGAGCAGAAAATGTTATGAGGAGCATCTTAGAGACTGCTTTCAACATGCTTCAGAATCTCATGTTACATTCAGCCAAAGGAGCTGGTTTTTAGCTTCTATTCCTGGCTGCAGGACCTTAAACTCCAAGGTATCTTTAATCAGGGTCCTTTTAGGGCAAAGGTAGGGAACCCTTTTCAGGCTGAGGGCCATAGTCCCTCGTGGGAAACTTCCTGGAGGCCACATGCCGGTGGTGAGCACAGCCAGAGGCAAAGGTGGACAGAGCAACAACTGTGACTCTCATCTTTGTGGAGCAGGCTACATTCTAGCCATGCAAAAGTTAGAGGTTCTACCTTTTCATCCTCCACCCAGGCAAGCAGGAGTCATTATTACAGTGCAAGAACACATTTGAGGAGGGAGCAGCACAGGGCTGGTGAAGGGTGTGGCCTGGGAGAGTCCCACAGGACAGATAGAGGGCTGCATTTGGGCCCTAGGCCTGAGATTCCCCACCCCTATCCTAGCCCATAGATGCTTCTCTTTTGGATTCTATGCCTCTCTGGCCAGTCAGCCTCATTGATCCTTGTCTTATTCATCACCACCACCTCTCCCCATTCCAGCATAATTTTGCTTGCCTGCAATCTTGAGGAAGGGGCAAATCAGAGTTAGAGCACTTGGATCCAATCCCCATGCAACTCCAGAAGGAGCTAAGGAAGACTCCTGTCTAAAATCCTAGAAACTCACTATTGGTCAGTGATGACAATATTGAACTAGAGAGACCTATGCTCCGAGCTCAGTATATAACCTCAGTATAATTCTTCTGATGTTTTCCTCTCAACTCACAATGTCTTTTTCTCTTCCCACTTTTGCTGGTTCATACCTTCCTTGCCTACTCTCCTAGCTACCCATCCTTGCCAGCTTTAGTACTTATCTTTGTAAGCCGTCCAGGCACAAGGATCATGCGTCAGACCCAATTCCCACCCTTAGGGTAATTGATCTGGAATCAAAAATACCAATTTCCCCTTGCCAAGGCTGTGTACGCTCACAACAACCCTGCAAGGCAGAAGGTAGGCTGCCACCACCCCTTCTACTGGTACCACTCAGAGTCAGGGGATCTCTGAGCCCAGACACTAGGCAAACCAAGGTCCAAAAAGACAAGAGCCAAACTATGCTCCTTGTCAGGAAACCTCTGGTTAAACCCACAAAGTAGAATTAAGCTTTTAACTTCTTTTTCCCTCTTTGGTAGTTATGTGACTGAGATGGTCTAGGTACTGAATTCAGAACCACTCTCCCTCTCAATGAACACACCAGGTTAAATAGAAGTAGCTTTATTAAAATAGACAAGTGCGCATCAATATATATAGCAGCAAGTAATCCTTTAAGACCATACACCCAAACAGGGGTTTAGGTACATACAAGAGAGTTCATACACACAACAGGAAAATAACAACCTTTTCTAACCTAATACTTACACATGAGGTAGATGGTTGAAGTGGCATCTCTCCTAAGAGAGAGTGATGTTAACCACAAAGCAATGGAACCAGGCATAGGTTACCTCCCATAGGCAACACCATGGAACCACAAAAGGCAGAAAGCTATGGAACTCTGGAACCAAGGCAGCAGAGAACAAAGGCTATGGGTCTCCAGCCCTATACTGAAGGGAAAGAATCCTAACGGTCCAGGATTCAGGAACCAATCAGAAAATGTTTGATGTAACCCCCTTCTAGATGTTTCTTACTTTTTCGCGCCTTCCAGGCCCCCCTCCCAACGGTGTTTCAACTGCACAGGCCAAGAATGACCTTGAGTGCCAGGCACTTGTTAATCAGCACAGATAGCCAGGTGTTTCTTGTTTAGGCTTCTTCTTAACCGTCCTCAGCTGGAAACCGAAACCTAAGTGGGATTCTATCAGAGGCCTGCCTTTCTTAACATTTAAACTCCCAGAATTCTTTGCTTGAACCAAGATGTTCCCTTTATGGATTTTAATAACTCATGAACATATACAGGTTCATGACAGTCTTCACTCTGTTTCTTTGGACTAATTCTTGTGGAACTGACCCCTCATTGTCTCCTTGATCACAAACCACTCTATTTGGTCACGAAAATGCTTTTAGAACATCTTACTGGTACGGCCTGTGTAAGTACTTACTGCTACTTTTCACTAGCACTGATCCTTTAAGAAGCTAGCCCTGCAAGGACAAACTTCACTTTGGGGTCTCCTATCCTGCTGGAAGATGCCAGATTATCCAAAGCATGACAAAGCCAGCCATGGGACTAGCACTGACTATGCAGTCATGTGACTTACTCAGAATTTTGAAAAAGGGAAATATTACTGCTTTGCTTGAAATATTACTTTGCCATTTCTATGCTATTGCTAAACCACAACAGTATTAAAGCAGTACCTTGGAATGCTTATGGAGAGGACACAGATTTAACTAACTTTTTTTTAACTAGGGAAATGGCTCTGGCTCAGTGGTAGAACCTATTCTTTACAAAAGGTCCCGTGTCAATCCCAAGAATAAGTTTTGTGTGCAAAAAGTTTCATGTTCAATTCCTGGCATTTCCAGGTGGGGTTGAGGAAGATTCCTTTTGAAACCCTGGAGAGCTGCTGCCAGTCCTTTTAGGCAGTACTGAGCCACATGGATCAATAATCTCTGTCTGTCTGACTATACGTTTCGGTCTCCAAGCCCAGGGCTCCTTGATGTGGAAAGTCACAAAATATCACTCCAATTGCAGGGTGACAAAGCAGTGAATGTAAATTTTACCTTTCTGCAGTAGGCTAGTTTCTACACAAATCCTCCATCTAGGCAAGCAAGAGGCTTTATCAGAGTTCCAGGACACATTCCAGCCAGGAAAAATACTTGGGCTGTGAAGAAGGGCCAGTGAGGGAGCTGGCCTGGGGAAGGAGAGTGTGGCCTAAGGAGAGTTCTGAGGGCCAAATAGAGAAGCCTGAAGGGCAACCTTTAGCTCCCAAGCCTGAAGTTCCCCATCCCTGTGTTACAAGATAGAGAACGGGTGTGCACAAGGACAAATACGAATGTGTTGGCAGAACAACGTTAGAATGAGCTTTTAAGCAATTCATTGGAGCCTCAATTATTATAGGAAAAAATAGACGTGAGATAAAATTGTTCTTGTTGGATTAGAAAGGAGATAAGAAAAGAAAGTTGTTATAGGAAAGATGCGGGGAACCTTTGGTCCTCCAGATGTTGCTGAACTACAACTCCCTTCATCCCTGGCCATCGTAGCTGTAGTTCAGCAACATCTGCAGGGCCAAAAGTTCCCCATGACCACACCTGTTATAGGAGAAAGAAGTGAACGTAAAAGGACCAGGGAGGAGGGATGAAAGACACTGGCAGTTTGGTTGGGGGTGGAGGTCATAAGGTCAAGTTGGGTGTGAAAGGGGAATCAGAAAAAGAAATTACAGGAGATAGATAAAAATACTTTGAGAGTTATGTGGGGGTGGGAAGGGGAAAAGAAAAAGCCTCCACTTAGAGCCTCTGGATCAGCAAAGTCTGATTAAAATAAGGAGGCTATCACAATACCTCTAGAGTAAATGTCCATACTTAGCTTGAGAGAAGCTGAGCTATGGAACTCCTTGCCATAAGGAAAAAATGTGGCAAAGAATTTAGCAGTTTCTGAAGATGGATTACACAATTGCCAGCTGATAATGCCAAATTCTGTCTGCATTTACCACCATTTTGTGACTGGAGGACTGCAGTAGTTTTCAGCCAACTCAAGGGTGGGCCTTGCAGGTAGAAATTTTGAGAACCCCTGCCATAGTCAGTTTAAACAGTCTTTGAACAGCCAACAGTATGCTAGGAGCCTATTAGAAGAGGCGTGGCCCCTAAACAGACAGATTATCAAACATTTCCAGTGTCAACCCACTCATTTGAAAGTATGTTTCAGACTAAAGCCTAAGTGATAATAATTTTATCCCTCTAAGGTACAATGCTAATAAGAAAGATCTGAACAGGAACTTTCCTGATGCCTTCATTAAAAATAATCCCAAAGTCCAGCCAGAGACTCGGGCACTGATGGATTGGATGAAGAATGAGATGTTTGTCCTTTCTGCTAATCTGCATGGTGGATCACTGGTTGCAAGTTACCCTTTTGATAATGGCAATTCACGTAAGCTAATGTTTGTATTTGAGCACAGGATAACTAAATCAATTGACAATTCATAGGTGATGTTGCACGGTATGCATGCAAGACAGATCCTCAGTTCTATCTATAATATGAAGTACTGGAAACATTTAGTCTCAATAATATGTACCAGTCTTCCGCAACCTGGAGCCCTCCAGATGTTTTGGATTGCAACTCTTGGACCCAGATAGCATAGCCAATGGTCAAGATTAATTACATATATTCACAACAGGAATTCACAACATGAAGTCTACCTCATAATAGCAGCTAATAATCCCGCAAAAAACCAGGTCATATTGCCAATAGAATGCAATTGTAGTGCCTTTTACTTCACAGATCTTAATAGCCTTTCAACTGGCGGAGGGAGAATTTGCTCTGGCAACCAACAGTGTAACTTTGAGAATGTGGCTATCTATATATGCAACAGAATAGAGGGTCTGTCTGTGATGCGTCCTTCCCTGGCTCTCCTTGTCAGGTTCCTACCTGCTCGTGGTTACTGCCTGTCTCTAGGCACCACCAGGGACTCCACCAGTCCGGACCGCACTCTCTTATGGTTTACCTATCCGCTCTAGCACAGATCTCAACAGATCCCCCTGCTAGGCAACCACCAGTCACGTCCGAATACTGGTATTGTTATTCTCTTCACCGCTGCCACCATTTGTTACAGTTCCCCTTCAGCCTTGGTCATTACCTTACCCTCCCTTCTGGTCTGTGAAACCCCAGCCAAGGATCAGGCCTTTGGTAAACCAAATTAAGTATTTATTACAGATAACAAAGCTAACAAGATTAACAAGATTTCTTCTTAAGGCACATAAGCATATGGTTTTACTCAATACTAATCCGAACTCCACCTCCCTCCTGGCAAACAACGCTCTAAACCCCACCAACCAACCCACTCAGTTCTCTTCTCCCCCCCTGATTCCACTCTTACTCTTCCTTTTATACATTCAGCCATTTTAAACACTCAGCCAATCATCTTGCATTCTACTGCCCATTCACTCCCCCTCCTCTTTCACTCCACTTACCATGTATCTTCTAAAACAACAACACTTACCATATATACATTAATATAGGAACATCACATTTCCCCCCCCTTAAACAACAGCAGAGTATTATTCCTGTTCCAGGATTTATACGTCGCGTTAACAAATAAAAGTCTCTATGGGGAAAATGTCTTTCTTTGTTCCTCTGTCTGGTCACGTCACTGCAGTCCCAGCCACTTGCCTGGAAAGTCCATCGGCCAGTACATTGTCCTTGCCTTTTATGAACTGGAAGTCCACTTGATAGTCCTGTAGGGCCCAGGACCACCTCTGCAGCATAGTGTTATGGTTTTTCATAGTCTGCAACCATAACAAGGCCCGATGATCCGTAGTCACTGTGAATCTTCATCCCCACACGTATGGGTGCAACTTGTTTAGTCCCCACACGACTGCTAGGCACTCCTTCTGGACCGACGAATAGTTTTTCTCCCTTGGCGTCAGCTTGCGACTCAGGTACGCCACTGGATGTCTGGTGCCTTCTCTCTCCTGTAGCAAGATGACTCCCAGCGCCAGGTCCAACACATCTGTACCCACGATGAATGGTTTCTCATAGTCTGGTGCTATTAATATGGGTCCTTGGCACAAGGCTTGCTTCAGTAGATCAAAAGCCTTCTGACATTATCCGTCCATACCACACGCTCAGAACACTTCTTCTTTGTTAATTCATGCAAGGGGGTTGCTATTTCCCCAAAATTTCTCACAAACTTCCTATAAAATCCAGCCACACCCAGAAATGCCACTTGTTTTTTGGTTAAGGGGATCGGCCACGCTTGTATTGCCTCCACCTTGCTCCATAAGGGGGTGATTTTCCCACTCCCCACCTTATGTCCTAAATAGATTACTTCCTTTAGTCCAAACTGGCATTTCTTAGCTTTGATTGTGAGGCCTGCTTTTCTTAAGGCCTCCAATACTGTTGTCAGGTGTTGGACATGCTCAGGCACCGACTTGCTAAAAATGGCTACGTCATCGATAGAGGCCACTGCAAAATCTGACATGCCTCGCAACACAGTATTGATTAGCCTCTGAAATGAACTTGGTGAGTTCCTTAGTCCCATGGGTAAGGTCACAAACTCATATAACCCATCTGGTGTACTGAAGGCAGTTTTGGCTCTGGATTGCTCGTCTAGTTCCATTTGCCAAAATCCTTTACAGAGATCTATTGTAGAGATAATGGTTGCTGCCCCCAATAACTCTAACATTGCGTCTACCCTAGGCATAGGATACGCATCTGGGACAGTAATTTTATTGATTAGCCGATAATCAATGCAAAACCTTGTCGTTCCATCTTTTTTCGGAACCAGGACAATACTTGAGGCCCAGGGACTGATGGATTCCCTGATCACTCCTAATTCCAGCATATCTTCCACCTCCTTTTTGATCTCATTCAAAACTTTCCCATTCACACGGTACGGAACAGATCTGATTGGGGCATGATCTCCAGTATCAATGGAATGTATAACTATACTGGTTCGGCCAGGTTTGTTGCTAAAGAGATTCCTATAGGTTTTCAAAACTCTCAGAATCTCTTCTTTTACTTCCTCCTCTACCTCCTCTGACCATTCCACTTGATCTACCCCTCCTTTGTCTTTGCTTTCCTGTACCAAATCTGGAAGTTCAGGCCCACTTCCCTCAGGGAATAAGGTAACTTGCAACACCTGTGCATCCCTGGTATGGTAAGGCTTCAACATATTACATGAACCACTTTACTTTTGTTTAATTGGTCTGTGGTAATTACATACGTCACTGTGTCAAGCCTTTCTCTGATGGTATATGGTCCTTCCCAGTTAGCCTGTAATTTGTCATGTTTCCTGGGTATGAACGCCATAACCATATCTCCCACATCATACACACGTTCTCTGGCTGTTCTGTCATACCAGTAACTTTGCTTCTGCTGTGATTGACTCAAATTCTTTTTCACCACCTCCATCATTTGTTTCACTGGTTCACATTCACCCTTTCTCTCAGCAGGCATCCAGTCTATATAAAATCCCATTTTCACACACAACTTGATTCCTCAGTTTGTCAGTGAAAGGAATCTGTTGGGTCGCGGCTTGTTCCTTTATCTGCTTCAAACTTATATCTTTATGCAGCTCTTCCCTGAATTGATCTGCTTCTTCCCCAGAGACCACTTGATACATTTTGTCTCCTTCAGCAGGCCTGCTAGTGGTTGCTATGGTGACCTGAGGCTGGTTAACAGATTCCACCCTGTTTGTTTCAGCCCCCCTTAATATGGCTTCTTTTTCTCTGCCAAGTTGCTGTCTGGTCACTACATAGATCTTTCCTTGGGCTTCCATTACATCCCTTCCCAATATTACTGGTTCTTGTTGCTGGGCATTAATGCCTACTTTATATCGGCCCTCTCGGCCTCTCCAAGTCATATCCACCAGGGCCACAGGCAAACTTTCTTGTTGACCTCTCACTCCTTGGATAGTCACAGTTTCCTGAGGTAATATTACCTCAGATTTTATTAAATCTGGCCTCAGTAATGTCTGAGCGGCACCAGTATCAAGCAATGCCCAATAATTTGCCCCTTGTACACTCACTTCCTCTCTCAGACTTGAATCAAGGTCTGTTACTTCTGTCCAGTTTATCTGGCAGAACTAAACCTTTTTCGCTGTTTCTAAAGCCTTGGGCTCTGTTTTCACTGTCCTTATCTGAGCAGGATTACTAATGGGGTTGGCAACCTCACATTGAAAATGTAGGTGCCCCGGTCTACCACATTTGTAGCATAATTTCTTCTCACTTTTAGGGTACACAGATCCACTCTGGGGTGTCCTGTGCCCTTCAGATTTTAATGGAGGACTCACTCGCTGTGGTACCACATCCCTTCTGCCAGCACTATATGGTCTGGGTTTAAACTCTCTTGATGTTTTCCCCACCCAGCCAGTTCTATTGGAGGCGAAGTGATCCGCCATCTCTGTGGCCTCCTGCACAGATGTAGGGGAATGGTCTTTGACCAGGAGCCTTATTTCTGGTGGTAACTGATGGTATAATTGATCCAGTATCATGAGGTTTTTCACCTCCTCCACAGACTGAACTTTGGCACTACTCATCCACTTTCCAAATATATCCATCAATTTTGCTCCCAGTTCCACAAAAGACCTCCCTGTCTGTATCTGGCAGTTTCTGAAAAGCTTTCTAAAATAATCAGGCCCCAGTCTGAATCTTTTAAACACTGCTTCTTTGAATTCAGCATAGGTGACGGGCCTGTCTGAGGGGAAATATTGGTATACCTCAGCCAATTCCCCTTTAATCAGATTTGATAAATACTGCATGTATTTATCTACAGGTAGCCCCCACAACTGAGCTGCTTTTTCAAAGGTGCTGAGGTAAATTTGAGGATCTTGACCAGGCTCATAGACAGCAAAGTCCTTTGGAGTAATTTTTATTTTTGCTCCATCTCTGTCCTTTCTTGTTTCATCAGAATGAAACTTCTCTCTTTCAAATTTTAACTTTTCTACTTGTAATTCGGCATCTACTGCTTGTTGCTTCTCCCTCTCCTCAAACCCCATTCTCATTCTCTCAGTTTCCATCTTCAACTTCTCAGCTTCCATCCTCAATCTCTCAGCTTCCAACTCTCGCTGTTTATCTTTTTCCTCAGCCTCAAAGACCCGCTGCTTTTCTTTCTCAGCAGCCTCCCTCCTCAATCTCTCAGCTTCCAACTCCCTCTGCTTGTCTTTTTCCTCAGCCTCCCATCTTAACTTCTCTCTCAAGTACTCTATATAAGCGGGATTGCTTAAATATCCTTCTGGGGTCTCTTCTCTGACAGGTTGTTTTTGCTGGGCAGTTGCAAATCCTATAAGTGCTACCCTCAATTCATCTACCCCTTTACCCTCGTGAGGTAAATTGAATGTTATGCACTTCTCCACCAGCTCCTCTCTTTTCATTTTTATATATTCAGCCATGGTGTTTGAGTTCACTCACTCTTTGCCACACACTCTTTGCCAGTCACTCTCACAAGAAATCTTGTTTTGTTATTTCTGTTTGCCACACCACTGTATCTGGATTCTGTGTTGTTCGTATCCCACTGCTACAGACACCACGTGTGACGTAGTCTCCTTTGTCACCACGTGTCTTTGGGACTCTCTTTGGTTCGTATCCCACCGCTACTGCCACCACATGTGATGCGTCCTTCCCTGGCTCTCCCTGTCAGGTTCCTACCTGCTCGTGGTTACTGCCTGTCTCTAGGCACCACCAGGGACTCCACCAGTCCGGACCGCACTCTCTTATGGTTTACCTATCCGCTCTAGCACAGATCTCAACAGATCCCCCTGCTAGGCAACCACCAGTAACGTCCCAATACTAGTATTCCCAGAGACTCTGAATACTGGTATTGTTATTCTCTTCACCGCTGCCACCATTTGTTACAGTTCCCCTTCAGCCTTGGTCATTACCTTACCCTCCCTTCTGGTCTGTGAAACCCCAGCCAAGGATCAGGCCTTTGGTAAACCAAATTAAGTATTTATTACAGATAACAAAGCTAACAAGATTAACAAGATTTCTTCTTAAGGCACATAAGCATATGGTTTTACTCAATACTAATCCGAACTCCACCTCCCTCCTGGCAAACAACTCTCTAAACCCCACCAACCAACCCACTCAGTTCTCTTCTCCCCCCCTGATTCCACTCTCACTCTTCCTTTTATACATTCAGCCATTTTAAACACTCAGCCAATCATCTCTCATTCTACTGCCCATTCACTCCCCCTCCTCTTTCACTCCACTTACCATGTATCTTCTAAAACAACAACACTTACCATATATACATTAATATAGGAACATCACACTGTCCTTGTCACATTTTTAACAATCCTTGCATTTGGGAAGGATTTCTAGTGATAGCCAGAAACTTACTTATGCTTATATGATGCAAGCTATACCTATTAGTTGTAAAATGTATGTAAACAAACACATAGAATCTAAACTTTAACAAGATTTCTACTGTGGTCACCTTTTTTCCGCAGTTACTATTACTCCAAATGATGAGAGCAAAACTCTGGATAATGATGTTTTTGAGCACCTTGCAAGAATATACTCTACTAACCATGCCACGATGCATGAAGGGTCTGCATGTCAAAATGGAGAATATTTTCTGGATGGCATTACAAATGGATATAGATGGTACCAGGTAGAAGGTAAGAATTTGTATATTTTAACGAATACTTGACAGGGTTCTCCTCTACTTTGTTTTTTAAGGTGTATATTGACAAATTAAACAATGTAAAATAATAAAAATCAGTAAAACTCCACACCAAACATATAGCAGCAATCCAGTACAAATTAAAACAAAACAGAATACAATACAATATTTCACTACAATGTATTGAAATAAAACAGCAGCAAAAGCCTGGGAGATCAGTAGGCCAGGTATCCTCTACTGAACAGTAGGGAACAGGATCTGCCTGACAGGCCAGATCCTGAGCTCTCCCCCTTGTCAGCTATTGTGACAGGTGGGTGGGGCTGTCCACCTATCAATCACTTGACATCACCATGATGTCAGGTGACCCAATGGGGTTTGCTGAAAGTAGTGATCAACTGATGGGAGCTTAGAGCAAGCCCTGCTTTGGGCAGACTGGCTGCACTATGGAGTTCCCATCTGAGAACTCTGTAGTGCAGATGATTCCTATGGGGCTGCTGAAAGTACCAATCAGCTTATATGTGCTTACAGCAAGCCTTGCTTGCCAAGGAAAAATCAAGAGTGTACTTTAAGGCTTCTGATTGTTCCTTTGCAGCTTTGCAGTTCCTTTAGCATCCCATATCTGGTGTGGGGCAAGTAGGTGTGGTTTGAGGAAAATGGCCTTGCAGGTCATGTTAGGACTGCTGCCAAACCTAATTTTGACCTTGAACTTGAGGTTCCCTATCACTGCACTCCTGGACCAATTTCCTGGTAAAAGTACAGAGCTTTGAGTTCACGTAACCTTTCTTTAGTCTTAAAGCAGATGGGGTGGGTATGGGTGGGGAAGAGGTGTGACGTGACAAATCCATTTGCATTCCATAGTAAGTGCCTAGCATATTTTTCTCCAGACAAACAATGTGTGTGGCTTAAAAAAATCATGAATAAGATCCGCACTGAAATTTTATCAAACCATTTCAGTAGAAATCTAAATATTTAAATAGTGGAGAATTATTTTGATATTCATATAAACATTTCCATTGTGAGTCTAAATCTTGATGGTAGGTACCACATGTAAGTGTGTAGATTCCTGGATGTAACACAGTTGACTAGCCATGCCTTGGCACAGGTCCTGGAGAACGCCTCCTGCACAAGGTCCCATGGAAATGAATGGGACAACATGAAAATGCATGTATGTGTAGTTCCTGTGTGTGTTAACGGGTGTGTGTATGTGGGATGGTGATGTGCAGAATAAATTATTTGTTATGCTTGTTGTGTGTGTAGTTACATAACTCAGGAAAGTAATAACATATTTTGATTGGTTGCCAATCAACCAGAAAAAATAGGCCTTTTCCAGTCTTCTGATGGCTTGCTGGAAATGTGGTGTTTCCCTCTCACCTCATTTTCATGAATTCTTGAGGGTTTTTTTTAATTGAGAGTGTGTATGCAGTCATGTACTAGGAGAGGAGACACCAAAAAAGAGGGGGCAGCCTAGTGCCTGCATAATAATAGCAGCTTAAAGAACCCAAACTCCTGGCAGTAGCCGCTCACCACAACTACCTGTAGGCTCTTCAGGCCAGTTTAGCAGCAGGAGGAAGAAGCCGAAGCAGCTAATGGCAGTAGCTGATGAGCAGGGCCAAGGTGGCAGTGACCATTGTGATGGTGGCTGTGGGACTGCTACAACACTGACTTTTCTGCAGGCAAGTTCCTGGGTCACTCCTTCTGCAGCAGAAGTGCTTGCTCATGGGCCAAATCAGCTTTCTTGAGGACATTGATTCCAAGATTGGTGAGTGAGGCATTGGGGAAGGAGTTTAGGATTTAAAATGCTCATATCTTTCTTCATGGCATTTCAACTTGGTAATTAAACATTTACTTCAGGTGGTATGCAGGATTATAACTATATCTGGGGACAGTGCTTTGAAATTACTGTGGAAGTATCATGTTGTAAATTTCCACAACAAGATGAGCTTTCATCCTTCTGGAATGACAATAAAGCTGCTTTGATCGAATATATTAAACAAGTTCATCTAGGTAAGATGACTCTGCTCAATTTTATTTTATTATACATAATATTATGATTTTTAAATCTTGCCCACAGTCCCCATTCAGTTCGTGGACCTCTGTACTTGCAGTTTAGTTTTTTTAAAAAAGCATCACCTACATAAAGTCAAACTATGTGAGAAACATCATATCTAGTTGGGCCCTTAAGATGCCAACCCCAATTATCTCTTTAAAATATTTACTTGCAGTGATTTCTAGGCATTGAAGAAGTTGATAATCCCATCCCTCACTTCATCTCCTGGATTTGATGAGTTTATAGTAGAATTAGTTTGAGCTAGGATCTCAGGTTCAAACACCTATGATGCCATGAAACTCAGGAAGTGACCCAGAGTAGGCCAGTTTTCAGACTAAGTTGTAAACAAATAATTGCAAGTATACACGATAAGCACCTATAAAAATGACTGTTAGTAATATCCACATACAGAGCAACTTGTGGCCAAAATAAATATTAAGTAACTTTTCATTGGCTTTTAAAAGATTTTAGTGACAAGCAGGCACTGGAAGTTACAATCAGAGGCTGAGGGAGGGAGTGGGAAGAAGGTGCTTAATCTTTTCTTTACTGGCTGATTTGCCCCTAAAAAAAACCCCCTACCCCTTCCACCTCTAAAGTTGCTTACTATAGTTTTGTTCTTGTTTAGGGTCTTCCACTTCTCTTTAAGACTAAATAGAAAAAAGCAATAAATACAACTGTTCTATAACAGGCTGTTTGACAAGTAGCTCCAGTATCTTCTGTAATGGTACTAGAGTTGAGAAAGGATAGTCCACTGGTAACAGATCATGCATGGGATCCATTAAAATGAGCAGGAAGCCATCTTTGCATGCAGTATAGTGAAGCAACACTGCCCTCCCATGGTTTGCCAGGGACAGAATTTCTAGGCTGACTAACACAGTGCTCCAGAAGACCTGTTTATTGAATATTCATCTTGATTCGTTTGCACAAAGTTTAAGAACATAAGAAGAGCCTGCTGGATCAGGCCAGTGGCCCATCTAGTCCAGCATCCTGTTCTCACAGTGGCCAACCAGGTGCCTGGGGGAAGCCCGCAAGCAGGACCTGAGTGCAAGTTTGTGGGAGGTTATATGAACATTCCTTACGTCAGGGGAAATGGTTTTGTTGTGCAAAAGTCCAAATTCACTTTAACTGTGCAACCTGCATTTCCCAATATGTGAATGACTCCCATCCACAAAATAGCAAATCTGGAATTAGCCCAATTCTGCTAATCCTATTGATTCAGAATAAGATTACTGTCCCCTCCTACAAAAATAAGTTTCTTCAAGTTCTCTTAATTTAAAACTAGATTTTCTGTTGTGGCAGCAGTGGCAAACATGTGATGCCCCATGAGGATTTTTGTGGTTCCCTCCCCCAAATTGTCATCTAATTTAAAAATAAATGTTTTTGACTGTTCTTATGGATACCCAGCTGTGATGCCGTGATGCTCAAAGATTACCCCCCCCCCAGTTTATCCATTAAAAAACAATTGGTCTACCACTTTGATATGCAGCCTGCAGGGGATTGATTTTTGCCCCCAGAAAGGTTATCTACCCCTTTCTTAAGGCACTGTGCTTTAGGACCCCCACCTTCAATTTACAAATAAGGAGTTGGATATTCAAGCTTTTGTTTCCTTAAAAAGGTAAGAAATGAAAAAGAACAGATACACCACCCAGTATCAAAGGAGAGCCATCCTGCTCTGCATACAGCGGATATACTCTTCTTCCACATCAATGCTCCATGCAGGTGTATGCACACGCTTTGTCATGGCTTTTGTGCAGACCTATAATGGAATTGTACAGCCATGTGCCACAGTGCAGAAAGTGCTAGAGCCCTGAGAAAGAATAGATAATTTGTTTCCAACCTTTGAGAGGAAACTTTTGCTCTATGTAAATATGCTTAGAGGAGGGACAAGTTATTTCTGTTTCTCATCATATACCCACCATATTCATTATTCTCCTTGGAATAACTAGAGGTAAATTTCTTTCTCTAAGAAAGATCCAAACATCAGCCAAACATTTATTCTCTTGGGAAAATGTTCATACAACACTTTAGCAAATGTTTTAACATTCATTACAGAGTGGATTAGAAGACAAAGGACTGCTGGTAGATTGTGATTGTCTGTGCCAAGGGAAACATGCTCCTGTTGCTATGCTTCCTTGACAGAAAATAAGTTCTCTGATTACATGCTGAAAAGCAAAAGAAATGGTGGCTTCTTTCCCTTTTAATTTCTTTCTTGCCATAGGTGTAAAAGGTCGTGTTTTGGATAAGAATGGAGAACCTATTCCAGGTGCCATTGTGGAAGCTGTAGATAGAAGGCATATATGCCCTTACAAAACCAATCGAAATGGAGAATATTATCTTCTCCTCCTGCCTGGGACCTACACACTTAATGTAAGTCTTCTTGTACAGCCCTTGAGCTCCTGTTCCGGTAAACATGGCCCAAAATCCTAGATGATGATGCATGTCTGTGAAGAGCTTCTGTGCATTAATGGGGGGTGAGCCTGTCTTTCCTTCTGGTGCCAGTCCCTGTCATGGGGACTTCTGCCTGTGGGGGGAGGGGACTGACACTGCTTATCTAACATTTTAGTAACCCAGAATGTGTATGACTAAGATGATATATCACTGCTGTGCTGATATGGCACCATAAAACTCTCTGAAATGTGATAATAAAATCCTAGATTTCACAACTGATTCAGCAAACCCACATCCAAAGGTCAAAGATACTATGTGCCTTCAAGTCGATTACAGCTTATGATGACCCTATGAAATAGTGACCTCCAACAGCATCTGTTATAAACCACCCTGTTCAGATCTTGTAAGTTTAGGTCTGTGGCTTCCTTTACGGAATCAATCCATCTCTTGTTCGGTCTTGTTTTTCTACTCCCTTCTGCTTTTCCCAGCATTATTGTCTTTTCTAGTGAATCAGGTCTTCTCATTATGTCTCCAAAGTATGATAACCTCAGTTCATCATTTTAGCTTCTAGTGATAGTTCTGGTTTAATTTGTTCTAACACCCAATCATTTGTCTTTTTTGCAGTCCATGGTATCTGCAAGGCCAGTCCATGGTATCTGCAAGGCTCTCCTTCAACACCACATTTCAAATGAGTTGATTTTTTCTCTTACCCACTTTTTCACTGTCTAGCTTTCACATCTGTACATAGAGATTGAGAATACCATGGTCTGAATGATCCTGACTTTATTGTTCAGTGATACACCTTTGTGTTTGAGGACCTTTTCTAGTTCTCTCATAGCTGCCCTTGCCAGTCCTAACCTTCTGATTTCTTGACTACTGTCTCCATTTTGGTTAATGACTGTGCCAAGGTATTGATAATCCTTGACAAGTTCAGTGTCCTCATTGTCAACTTTAAAGTTGCATAAATCTTCTGTTGTCATTAGTCTTCTTGACGTTCAGCTGTAGTCCTGCTTTTGTGCTTTCTTCTTTAACTTTCATCAGCATTCATTTGAAATCATTACTGGTTTCTGCTAGTAGTATGTTATCGTCTACAATCTTAAATTATTGATATTTCTCCCTCCAGTTTTGACACCTCCTTCATCTTGGTCCAATCCTGCTTTCCGTGTGATATGTTCTGCATATAGATTAAATAAATAGGGTGATAAAATACACCCCTGTCTCACACCCTTTACGATGGGAAACCAGTCAGTTTCTCCATATTCCATCCTTACAGTAGCCTCTTGTTCAGAGTATAGGTTGCGCATGAGGACAATCAGATGCTGTGGCACCCCCATTTCTTTTAAAGCATTCCATAGTCTTTCATGATCTACACAGTCAAAGGCTTTGCTGTAATTGATAAAGCACAGGGTGATTTTCTTCTGAAATTCCTTGGCCCTTTCCATTATTCAACGTATGTTTGCGATGTGATCTCTGGTGCCTCTTCCCTTTCTAAATCCAGCTTGGACATCTGGCATTTCTCGCTCCATCTATGGTAAGAGCCTTTGTTGTAGAATCTTGAGCATTACTTTACTTGCATGGGATCTTAAGGCAATTGTTTGATAATTACTGCATTCCCTGGGATCTCCTTTTTTTGGAATTGGGATGTATATTGAACGCTCCCAGTCTGTGGGCCATTGCTTAGTTTTCCATATTTCTTGACAAATGTTTGTCAAAATTTGGACAGATTCTGTCTCAGTAGCTTGTAGCACTCTATTGGTATGCCATCTGTTCCTGGTGATTTGTTTCTTCCAAGTATTTTAAGAGCAGCTTTTACCCCACATTCTAAAACTTCTGGTTCTTAATCATATGGTTCCTCTGTGAATGAATCTGTGATCCTTGCATCTCTTTTATATAGTTATTCAGTGTATTGCTTCCCTTTTATTTCATCTCGGTCAGTCAGTGTGTTCCCCTGTTGATTATTCAACATCCCTACTCTTGGTTTAAATTTCCCGTTAATTTCTCTAATGTTTTGGAATAGGGCTCTTGTTCTACCTTTTTTGTTGTCCTATATACAATACAATACAATAACTATACTATACTATAAACAATACAATAACTATACTATACTATACAATAACTATTGTAATAGTTCTTTGTCCCTACATACTAGTCATTGTATTATTGTATATAGGGTTCTGGCCATGTTTATCTCTTTTTGCTTTTGCTTTCTTTCTTTAACTATTTTAAGAGTTTCTTCAGTCATCCATTGAGGTCTTTCTCTCTCCTTAACTCAGTGTATTGTCTTTTTGCATTCTTCACTGATACTGTCTCTGACTTCAATCCATAGTTCTTCTGGTTCTCTATCAACTAAGTTTAAAACCTCAAATCTGTTCCTTATTTGATCTTTATATTCTTCTGGGATGTTATTTAAACTGTATTTTAGCATTACAGTTGTTTTGTTGTTGTTCTTTAGCTTTACTCTGATTTTCTATATTACCAGCTCATGATCTGTACCTCAGTCTGCTCCTAGTCTTGTTTTCACAGAGAATATGGAACTTCTCCATCTTCTGCTACCAATTATATAATCAATTTGATTCCTATGTTGACCATTTCATGATGTCCACATGTACAGTAATCTCTTCAGTTGCTCAAAAACTGTGTTTGCAAGAAACAAATTGTTGGCTTCACAGAATTCAATAAGTCTTTCTCCTGCTTCATTTTTATCTCCTAAGTCCCATATTCCCACAATTTCTAGTTCTTCTCTGTTCCCTGGTTTTGCATTCCAGTCCCCCATGAACATATCTTGTTCTGGTGTGTGATCAATTTCTTCCTGTACGTTTGTATAAAATCTCTCAAATTCCTCTTCTTCTGTGTTTGCCATTGGAGCATAGACTTGGATGATGGTTACGCTCAGACCTTGCGTTGTAGCTCCTAATTGCTTTTGCTACATCACTTCTCACTATTAAAACCACCCAATTTCTTCTTAATTTCTCATTTCCTGCATAAAATATTTTGTAGTTGCCTGACTGAAAATGTTCCATTCCCGTCCATTTTAATTCACTCATGCCAGGTATTGTAATGTTGATGTGTTCCATTTCTTGCTTGACAATTTTTAACTTTCCCTGGTTCATGCTTCTCACATTCCATGTTTCTGTTGTGTATGTCATACAACTCTGGACTCTCCTTTTGCATCTGTGCACATCAGCCTCCGGGCTTCCTTTCGGCTTTGACCCAGCTGTGTCATTAGTCACAGCACTACTTGTGCTTGTCTGTTGTTCTTCCCCAGTAGCTCGATGAGTGCCATCTGACCAGGGGTCTCATCTTCCATCAGTATCTCATGCATTTTGGATACTCTGTTCATAGAGTTTTCGTGGTAAGATATTCAGAGGTGGTTTACCATTGCCTTCCTCTGAGTTTGGATGCATCTTAGTCTGATGTCTCAGCTTTGACCATTCTGCCTTGGGTGCCCCTGCCAGGAGTCGAGCCTCTTGGTCTAGACTCCTGACAGCATTGTTCTCAGCTTCTTTGACACCCTCAAACCACCTCACCACTTTAAGGTGCACATCCTATAGGAGGCCAAAGGTCAATATACGAATAAAAAAATCATGCCATCCTTCCAAAGTTGACCTTAGTATTTATTTATTTATTATTTGAGTTATATTCTGCCCTTCCTCCTAGCAGGAGCCCAGGGTGGCAAAGGGAAAGCTCTTGCTTACATTCTCATTAATTTCAGCAGTGTAATAGGACAGATAGCATATGGCCTCTGTTATATTGTGTTATCTATTGAAGATACACAGTTCAATCCTATATTTCTACTCAGAAGTCCAACTGAGTTTAATGGCACTTACTCCCGGGTAAATGAGTATCTGATTTGAACCTTAGTTCTTTAATAGGTTGCAACCTGGAAGTTAATCCATTGCTACCTGAAATAAGTTCTATCTATAAATATAAACTGAACTTGAAAAGGCCTTGTTGTCATAGCAACCCCAGGACTAGGCTGAAAGGTCTCCATTCTTATACCCAATACTTCACTGGCAAATCACTGGGATAAAACTCCCCACCTCTGTCACAGCTTAGAATGTTCCATTAACGCAGTAATAAATGGCTGAAGCTGCAGTGGCTAACGGTACTTTATAGGATTAGCCTACCAGTGCCCTTATTGGTGCAGGGGAATAAGAGTCAGAATTTACACAAAATACAGGCCTACATAACTTCTTCAGTGGTAACTCTTCATAAAATGAACCAGTGCCCCATGATATTCTTATTAGCAAGCTAGCTGGATGGAACAACTATCAGGTGGATTCACAGTTGGCTCCAGAATTGTACTCAAAGAGTGCTTATCAATGGTTCCTTCTCAAACTGGGCAGAAGTAATGAGTGGGTTACCACAGGGCTCGGTCCTGGGCCCAGTGCTCTTCAACATTTTTTACAACTTGGGTGAGGAGGTACAGAGCATGCTTATCAAATTTGCAGATGATACAAAATTGGGGAGTACAGCCAATATCATGGAAGACAGAAACAAAATTCAAAGGGACCTTGATAGGCTAGAGCATTGGCTGAAAACAACAGAAAGTCAACAGGGTTAAATGCAAAGTTCTACACCTAGGAAAAAGAAACCAAATGCACAGTTATAGGATGGGGGATACTTGGCTCAGCAATATGACATGTGAGAAGGATCTTGGAATTGTGGTTAATCAGAAGCTGAATATGAGCAAACAGTGTGATGTGGCTGTAAAAAAGGCAAATGCTACTTTAGGCTGCATTAATAGATGTACAGTTTCCAAATCACGTGAAGTATTAGTTCTCCTCTATTCAGCAGTGGTTAGGCCTCGTCTTGAGTACTGCATCCAGTTCTGGTCTCCACACTTCAAGAAGAATGCAGACAAACTGGAACAGGTTCACAAGAGGGCAACAAGGATGATCAGGGGACTGGAAACAAAGCCCTATGAGGAGAGACTGAAAGAACTGGATGCGTTTAGACTGGAGAAGGGAAGACTGAGGGGAGAGATAGCACTCTTCAAGTACATGAAAGGTTGCCGCACAGAGGAGGGCCAGGATCTCTTCTTGATCATCCCAGGGCACTGAATAATGGGCTCAAGTTGCAGGAAGCCAGATTTCGACTGGACATCAGGAAAAATTTCCTAACTGTTAGAGCCATAAGACAATGGAACCATTTACCTAGAGAGGTAGTGGGCTCTCTGACACTGTCAGGAATGTTTTCATTTGGATTCTTGCATTGAGCAGGGGGTTGGACTTGATGGCCTTATATACCCCTTCCAACCCTATTATTCTATGATTCTATGAAGTCCAGCGAGGCCAACTTTAATTAAAAAAACCCCTCTGAATAGCAGCATGCCAAGTCATATACACTATGCTGTGTTCTTCATCCATAATTGTCTGTTTCAGAAATTTTCCTCAATCTTGTGTGTATACACACACAGTGCATTCTTGATTTTACACTCTGTATTGAGTTGCTTTGGATCTTGGGATAACAAATGGGCACTTCACATAGTGTTGCCACAATATCTTAGCCTCAGTCTCTAGTCTCTCAGGGAGCAGGTCTGAGGAAGCTCCCTGCCCAAGACCTTGGAGAGTTATTGTTAGATTTTGTGGATAGAAGATCCAGTTCAGAAAAAGGCAGCTTCATAAGTCTCACAGCAGCTGCCGTGGTTGTCATTTTGCTTCCAGGCATAATTCAAAGTGTTGGTGATTAGCTTTGAAGCCCTAAATGATGTGGGTCCAGGATAACTGAGAGATCACCTCCTCCCGTACTATCCTCTCTAAGATCAGAAAGAGAGGTTCTTCTTGTGTTTCACCAAGAGTGTAGACATAGGCAAGGGATAGGGTGGTCTTAGCAGCTGGACCAATATTATAGAACTTATTATTTAAGACCATTTCTGTACAGTTTAAGATATGTATCTAGCAATCTATTCGTGTACAGCACAATATTACAAAAAAAAGCAGTACAAGCCATTAAAAATGCAGTAGAACATTGCCCCATGGAGTATGGATGGTCTCCCCTTTGGCTGTCATGTTTATTCTAGCAGGCTTTTGCCTTCTAAGTATCTGCTGTTATACAATGTTGTGAATTTAAATTATTGTAAGGTGCCCTCATTAAGCACATTAAGGCAGACGTTTGTGCAAAAGTAAAATGTTCTGATTCTGCTGTGAGACTAAAAGGAGAAAGCTACATATTGACAAATTGCAAATGTATTTTTTCCCACCCTTATTGGTCTTTAGGCAACAGCACCTGGATCTAGATCATTGCTGCGGAAAATGCATATACCAAATGGCATAGGAAACTTCAGTGCCCTCACATACGACTTCATTTTCCCTGAGTTACATACCAGAGGAGAGCCCGGTTCTTGCCCTACAAAGCCACTTTATTCTTCAAATGATCACAGAAGCATGTCTACTACACTGAGTACTGCTATTAGCTCCTTGATTTTAATTAATATCTTCTATGCAGTGATCAGATAAAAAATAATTATGCATGTTCTTTTGAAAGTGTTTGGAACAAGACTTGTCTGTAAACATATGACTCTGAAATGGGCTGGATGACATTGACAATAAGTATTGGCTATTTCATTATACTGTATTATGCTGTACATGTTTCATAGAGAAAAAAGGAAGCTAATGTGTTGAGTATTTCCACAAAAATGTAACAGAACTTGTTTAGTAGTTACACTAATTTTTATTAAGTCATTCAATGATCACCTTTTAGGAACCAAATGCTTTGATGTATAAACTTTCAAGAAGGTTGAGTCTACCACTGGGCTAAGCAACATTCTCCTTTACCCACTGACATCCTATCAAAATGCATAAAGTCCTCCTAATGAAGACAATTAGTCTTCTAAGGCTACAACCTTAAACACACTTACGAGGGAGTAAGCCCCATTAGACACCGTAGGCTTACTTCTGAGCAGAAATCACTGGCCTCTAAATGTGGTATAATTACTGTAGTGAAAGCGGGGAGTTCTTCCCCGTCTGCTCTCACTATCCTAGGAGTCAATCCCCAGCCTTGGGCAATTGATCCCAGCAAATCCTGGTTTGCCAAGGTTGTGCACATCAACACCAACCCTGCAAGGTAGTACTGCCACCACCCTTCAACAGGTTAGCTACTCTGGGGCAAAGGGAACCCCAGAGTCCCCTTAAACACCTGAGCCTCTCAGGACCAGAGTCTGGATACACTCCTGGCCCCTTCTGAAGTCTTAGGTAAAAACATTTCTCTGTTACACGGTAGTTGTGGTCAAATGGCAAGGACTGAATTTAAGAACTGACCCCTTTCTCTGGAATAAACACGTTGGTTTAAAGTAATTTATTAAAAAGAAAATAAGAAAAGCATAAAAAGGTTACAAAAAGCAAAAAGGTACACACAAATAATTTGTAGCAGCAAATTGAATCCTAAAACCATACACCCAAACAGGTAAAGTGTTTAATAACAAAGGTAAAGGAAAGTTTCTTGGCACAAATCAAAATAACAAAGCTATCTGCCTTAGCTATACTTACAAGAGCATAGGATCTTTCAATAGCTAGCCTCCTTCCCCTCAGGGAGTTGCAAGTCAAGTTGTAAATGGAGCCACAACAGAACATCACCATAGGCAAGGTAGTGCTCCGAAGTGGGACACCAACCCAGAGTTCTGAGCCTCCTCTTATGGAGGAAAATTTCCTCCCAGCCAGAGACAATTAACCAATTAACATTTTCATCAAAGGGATGAAAAAACGATGTTCCCACAGCACCTGGCGCCTCCTCTTGGTTTCCCATAACAAAGCAAGGAGTTTTACGGCCTTGGCGGAACCAGGCCCCTTCCACTGATAAGAAGGTGCAAAATTACTGTAAGCTGGTACAGCTGTGTTATAAAAATTACCAAGCCACAGTGATGAAAGAACATCAAAGATTTAACTGCTTGCTAGCAAGCTAACAAGGAAGATGTCAAGGGGAAGAATTCCCCATAAGGCTTTGGGAGTTAGCCATTTTAACTGCAGGCCAGGGTAAGGCTGGCAAGCTGGCATGACCATTACAGCAGGGTTCAACTGGACTTCTAGGTAAGTATGCCTTCATATATTAAAAAGCAGGGATGGGAAACCAGTGGTATAACTGGATGTCAACTCCTATTAGCCCCAGCCAGTATTGCCAGCAGTTAGGGATGGTGGGAGTTGTAATCCAACATCTGGAGTGCTATGGGTTCCCCATCCTTGCACTAAAGGATTACTGTTGCAAGCACAAATTACTAAGAATGGTACATACTTAGATAAGAAGCTTGTTCTCTTTTTGAGCAGCTGTTACTGTTACCACATTCTACTTTTTTGATTAACAGTTCATTCGTTATCATGATGGTCTTCCAATATAAAGTCTAACAAATGGTATATTTGAAATTTCACCAACACAATCCTTGATTGCAGTCCATCATTACTAACCTCTGTAGAGACTCCTGAGATACATTGTATTATGATGGTAGCTTCCCAACAACATGAATGTTAAGTTATGCAATTTGCTGAAATCTACCCAGTGATTAGCCGATACTGTAATATCTTCCAAACCCAACACTCAAGCCATGGCAGCATGCTGCCTTTGGAATGGAGTTTAGAGTCAAATTTAACTCACTTGGCTTGGCAGTACCAGACAGAATTGTGATCTCATAGCTAAATTGGAACTGCATTTGAAAATAGAGTCAAGTTACTGAACGGTAACAGCAGGGAACGGCTATTCTGTTTGTGTCCTGCTTTCGTGCTTCCTGGAGGCATTGTTGGCCATTGTGGAAAACAAGATGCTGAACTAGATGGTTTTTGGTCTGATCCTGCAGAGCTCTTATATTCTCAACATATATGTGAGTGCCATTGAGAATTGCTTGACATATCAGGCAGTTTTTCCATAACAATCCTGCTTGCCTCTCTACCTCCCAGCTATGGTGACATATCTCCAATCTCATCAGCTATAGGACCCATGGCAGTTCTCAGAAAAGCAGTCTTGGCTTGCATGCAATGTAAGAACTATTAACAATGCCAGAGAACTTGCACACACACACACTCTCTTTCCCCTTAAGTCCTGCGAATGACAGACAAGGGAGGTGGAAGTGAAGGAAAAGAAGCTCCACTTACTGAGTCAGCAGAGCAAGCTTTAAGAAGGGGACGGGCACCGAGAGAAAAAATGGAAGTAGAAACAGTCTGGGTCTTCTCAATTGAAGCTGGGGTTGGGAGGGAGGGAGATGCAGAACCTCATAGGCATGAGTTGTTCTTGAAAAAGCATGGTTGGAGGTATTTGGAAAAGGAGGAACTCTGGAAGAGTCAGCCCTGGAAAATGGAAGCCTCAGCTGTTGTTGGTCCATCAATAATCTCTATTGATTTCTTACTTTTTGCATTGTCTTTGCTGGGCTATTTTTCTTTGGTAACAAATGGATTGGGCTGAAGGCACAAAGCAGCAGCATTCTCCTGCATTGGAGCAAGCTATATATGGTATCCAATTATTATGTGTGCACTTTCAGAGCATGTGCACAAGGACACTCTTGCATTTTGAGGATTGTCTACTCTTATGAGGCTGAGCCAGCTTACCTACTTTTACTGGTAGTTATCAGATTCCCATACCAAATACCACTGAGCACAGTTATGTGCAATAGGGTATGCTCAAGTGGGCTTCAGTTGTTGCTGTGCCCTTTTGTTGCCCATACTTTGAATCAGATTTCCACTCTACAGGAAAGATGCACCAGATAATTGGGTAAAAAAAGATGAGACTAACATGCTTTACGCCCACAACTAAAACATGCAGTGAGGAAAACTGAAGTGTTATCTGTGAAAATTTGTTTGCACTGATGGAGATTCTATTCCTTGAATCGTTGGTTTAGTTTCTCCATATCAGGGAGTGCACACCATTACTTTTATGGGGTAGAAAAGAGTGAGGCCCAAATGAATCCTCTTACCTTTTCCTTACAAATTATGGGAAATATGTTTGGAATGCCTTAGGAATCTATCTGGAATCTCCTGTATCTGACATATGAAGAGAAATCACTGCTCAACTCCAAACAGCGATGTATTAAAAAGACTGACACTGCAATTCAGTATCATTATTACATCCCAGTTTGGTGATCTCATGCAAAAAAATCTTTCTAATAGTGTTTTGGGGACCCTCTGATACAACAGAGGAGAGATAATGCTTAATTCCTGTGGGAGAACAGTAGCTACAGAACCAAAGTAGTGAACGGCTGTGCTCATGTCCTGCTTGCAGGCTACTTATAGGCATCTGGTTGACTAATGTGGAAATGCAATGCCGGACCAGGTGGGTCTTTGACCTGATCCAGCAGGGCTTTTCTTATGTTCTTAACATAAAATACAACATGTTTTGATTGCCTGATTAAAATATGGTAGGTAACAAGCTATAGTCAGAAAGTGCACCACCAATACATTTATTGAGAATTTGACACTTGTAAATATATAATTCAAATATTGTACTGGACTTCAATATTTTTGTTTTGCTCAAATAAAATAAACTGAAACTTTTTTTGTCATTATGTTGACAAGAATGGAATGCTAAGTCTCACATCACTGAAATTAAGGCTATGCATTTAAAAATCTGCTCTGTGACAAAACACCAGGTTTTCATAACAATATTTGAAGATAAAAACATAAAACAAGCATTAAGTTCAATTTAATAGGGCATTATAACTTTAGCACATAAATGGAGACATGGCAGCTATGATCCAAAGAGCCCCTTTAGGCACAATTGATTCTGCATGCTGCCCTTGTCCTCCACACCATCCAGAAAGTATTTTGTTCCCTGCTATCAAAGACCACTTTGAAAGCATCTCTGAGTTTTGAGGAGCTGGCAAAAGGGATATGGACATCAAGACAGGGACAGTGGAAACAGGTTATTCTCTGCCTAGCCCTAGAGCAGATTTCTCCCTCCTGCCTTAATCGTAGTTAGGGGATGTGTCAGCACTGATATTAACACTAACCAGATATTCTATCTCCGTTTGAGAGAGCATACTAGTCTGTGTCAGCCAACAGCCAGTTAAAGTACAATGTAAGATCATTCCAGAGCGGAGGGGAAAGAATGCTCAGAGACCCATGGTATACTTCTGATCCCTTTACCACAGCTAAGAGATCTGTAGTTGTCCAACAGGGAGTAACTGGACATGCAGCTTGCCCTACTGTCTTTTCAGTAAGGGCATCTCTCAGCAAATGCAAGCTGTAATAGTCTTCTGTTTTAAAGTATGATTGAAAATATATAATGGAAAACAAGTATACCTCATTTTTTAAAATGCTGAAGTCTCATTTTTTTCCCCTGAATCAAGAATACAATTTTTAGAAATAGAAGATTTGGGCTGCAATTTTACTCTTGTAACAGGAATAGGATTAAAAAGATCTCACCACAAGTACTAAATCCATTCTTTTGTTAACGTTATAATGTATCACTATGCTAAACTGCTTAGGCTAATCGGATGTTTAGAACATTACCATTAATCTATCAATTTGAGTGCAATTTTAAGCCTTTTTTGGAAAGAAAAAGCCCATGTTCAAGATATAAAAAACTCTTCTGTAAACATTTATATATCTTCTTTTAAATATATATTTTTTTAATTTTATCAGTCTATGGAATCCTTAAAGCAGTTCTGCTTGTATTCCAGCTAGCCAAAATAAGTTAGCAGGATCATCTCAATTGGCTGTCTGCAGATCGGACAAGGCTTGTTCCGCTTCTTCAGTTTTTTTGCACACGTGAAACATGACATGAGGTGTCCTGTCTTTCCATGTACTATGCAACCATTTTTGGGTCGAGTTTGGCATATGACACAGGGTTCTACACTAGAAAGAGGTAGATCTGAGTCAGTGCTTTCCTCTTTGACATCAGTTTCTTCCTTCTTGTATTCTTTATTATCTTCCTGACTGCTGCAAAACATGCTGCTAGATGTAGATGGTTGAGAATATTCCTCACTTTCCTGAGATTCTGAGCTCTGTTCTGTGTCCTCTGCTTCTTTATCTTCATTTATCTTTCCTTTCTTACAGTCAGGAACATCAAAACCTTCCTCAGGATCAAGCAGCGTGCCATTTTCAAGTTTGTCCTTTATAGACTTTTCAGCCTTTTTCTCAGGAAGCCAGTCCTCCCGAAGAGCCCAGCATCTGGGGCAATGGCGTGGAAGAGGCGGGTTCATTTCATTGCATTTTGAGCATTTCCAATAATCCTTTAGTGAATTAGATATGAAACAGTCAAACTTCTATTCATCATCCCCCCCAAAACAATTGTCCTTTACACACAGGTTAAGGAATATTGGTAATATCAATCCAAGACCCACCAAAATTAGTGGAGTTGAGTTTCTTAAGCCTGATTTTAATAGGTTTACTCCCAATTTGACTGATACTGGTCATCACCCATTGATATTACTACATCCACTACTGAGGATGGGCGGAAAAGAGGAACTGATGCTCAGGATAGTGCAATGGCCCTAGTCTTCCTCCTCCTCATATAAGTAAGTGCTGGTTGTGGTGATCTAGCCCACCAGTTCCCCCTCATCATCCTACAGCCCCCTAGATAAAAGTTTTCTGGGATGTTCAATTTCCAGAACAAAAAGTTGCATCTCCCACACACTGAAATCACTTGTTGCACCAAACAGTAGTATAAATTAAAATTAAAATAGGGGCACTAAACAGAAGCTGAGGACCCTATAAGGCCTCTCAGGGTCCTAAGCATGGCTTATGTAATCTTGGGCTGGCAAGATAGCACGGTGTTTTGGCTGCTGGAACAGTTTTGGAGGGCAAGTGACACGGGTTGGGTATTTTCATATATGTATTACTGAATCAACAGCATATGTAAAACTGGTATTTTAGATGCATCTCCTCATTCTCTTCCATTAGAGATTGAAGCCTCACATTAAAAAAAGACACTTAGAGAGCAGGTAACTGGAGTTGCTGCCAGATGCTCAGGCCCTGAGGCTAGCTGATGAAGAGGTCAGGGGCAGAGGACAACAGGTTTTGGCAAGCAAGATGAAGTACAGTGTCACACTGGAGGTGACACATTTTTGTCAGAAGCAAGTGCTCTCTACTATCTCATATGCTCCATCTAACCTTGAACCCTAGGACACTATAATTGGTCTAATAGATTCTGGGGATGCACCCTGATTTGCACCTGGGAAATGATGTCGTGGTGACAGAGGGCAATTTCTTGCATCAGCAGAAGACATCAGACAGAATCTGAGACTTGGAGTTGTGTTTATTTAATGTCAAGCATTAATCAAACATTCTGCAGTCATTATTTGTGCATGTTCCAGGCTCATTTGGTATATTCTCATGTTGTTAGCTTGCTTTTTTTTTAAAAAAAAAGGGATAGCTGTTCTTAGGATCTCCTGCTAGGTTTATGGCTGACTTGTTACAGACTGGAAGATGGGAGGAAGGGACTCCTGGGCTGGGCAGCTGAGAACATGCCTTTTTTTGCTGCATACCTTTGTTATAAACATGTAACAAAACAGACTTATCAGACCTATAGGACAACTTTGTAAGTTTTCCCAACTTTAGTGTCAAACTGAATGGAAGTTTTGGTATCAAGCTGGCATCTACTGCAGGAAAGTCACATGACTAATTGGCTCCTGAGCGTTGGCTGGTCAAAGAATTTGGCCTTCCAACTTACTGGAATGTCTCCTATGAATGATAATGATAACAAATAAACAGCTTCCTCCTATGGTCCAACACAACCCATTCCTAATATGTTGCTAGATTTTTTTCCTGTTATTCTTTGACATTTCCTAGTATAACGCTCTCAATATAGCAACCTTCTGCAAACTGGTGCTCTTCAGATGTCTTGGGCTACAACTTCCATCAGCCTCAGGCAGTATGGCCAGGCAGTTGTAGTCAAACATGTGGAAGACACCAGCTTAGGGGATGCTGCTTTAATATATGCAAAACGTTTAGATCTTTAAAAAGCAGTAATTTTCAACAAGCCAAGAATTTACTTACAGCTAGTGAGATTTCAGGATCATCATCAAATGAATCGATATCACTATCTTCAGTCTCATATATAGTTACTTGATATACCTGATGGAAGAAAATGTTTAGCTTCCAATAAATTCTTTAAATTTACACAAAATGCAAATTGTTACAACTCTAGAAGCAAAGTGTACTTGTGTGAATATTTTCTCTCTCTTCCAAAAAGAACTGGAGAGTATGATGTAACTAATTCCAACACTACAACAGAGGTTCTCAAACCGTGGTCTGAAAGATTCGTTCAGGTGGTCTGAGGCGTGTCTGTTGAGTTGTGGCTGAAGATGGGAAATGGCACATCCATCATAGTGAATATTCATATTGATTTTAATTGCATTTCTATTGTATTATAATTTGAATTCTGTGGAATTACAATTACAACAGGCAGAAAAATAATTAAGTGGTCTGCCAAGACCCTCTTCAATTTTGAAGTGGTCTGTGGGAAGAAAAATTTGTGAACCATTGATCTACAAGGTATCACTATGGTCCCTTCTCCTAAAACCACTTAACTCATGAACAGCTTCAATATTTATTGGAACATTACTCATTTGATTCCAACCCTACCTGGAAGTTGCGTTGGATGGAACCAGTTTGAAATAATGACAATTCTGTGACAACAGGACTATGGGCCTGCATCCATAAAGAACACATGCACAAATTGGCACATATTTTTACATGTATCTTACATTTACCCCGCTTTCAAATTATGCAACTATTTTTTGGCAAAGACAATTGACAGGAAAGACTGGAGGGGGAAGGAAGAGAAATAGCTGCTATGGAAGATTGTCAGGACATTAAACAGCATTAAATCAGTCTCCGCTACCTTCTTTTTCAACCACTTATCAGGTAACTATGTTTCCAAACCACTTTTAGCAACTATGAATGTTATAAAAAAATTAGAAAGAAAAAACATAAAAAGCGACCTTATACCGAGTTAGCCTATTGGGCCATTCAGCTCAGTACTGTTTACACTGACTAGCTGCGGTTTTCCAGGATTTCAGATCGGTCTCTTCCAGTCCTACCTGGAGATGCTGGGGATTGAACCTGTGGCTTTCTGCATGCAAAGTAGATGCTCTACCACTGAGCTATGGCTCTTCCACCCAGAGATCAATCATATTTTGAGAGGGTACACAGAACAGTGGTAGAACACATTTTTTGTATTCAGAAGGTCCTGATTCAATCCCTGGTTTCTCCAGTTAAATGCGTATCATGGAAAAAGCTTCTATTTAAGATGTGAATGGCTGCCAGTCAGACCATCTAACCCAGGGGTGGAGAACCTTTGTCCCTTCAGATGGTACTGAACTACAAATCCAAGATCCTTGGCCATTGGCCATGCTTGCTGGGGTTGATGGGGGTTGTAGCTCAACAACATCCGGAGAGCCAGAGGTTCCTCACTCCTGGTATAGCTAGACAGCATGACAACACTGTATGTTCACATATGAAATTCTATTAATAGAGCGTTCATAGATTTCCCCCACTTAGTTTTAATACACCTACCTCATCATCCTCATCTGTAAGCTCATGGCCTTCTTCATTAGGGCTATAATCTTCTGAATAGATAGATTCAACTTCAAATTCAACACTGAATTGATCCGAAACTGAATCTTGGTCTAGCCAGTCTGAATTTTCACTTAACGAACTGTCTTTATGATCCTAAAAAAGATCAAGAAATGCTCTTTTCATCACTTTGAAACTAGAACTGTAATTAAATTAAGGGCTTTGAAGTCCACAAAGATAACTATATATTTCTGTATACATTAATGCAATATACATGGAAATGAGGGAAGAAGAGTTGCTTGAAGTAACAGGAAAAATGTGTTGATACGGGAACTAACCTGTTATAATAAAATTCTATGCTTATATTTATATTATTCTATCCTTATATTTACTTAAGTTTATATTTTCCAACCATATTAGCAAACCCAATACGCGTCTTTGCGTTTTAGCAGCTGTCCAAACACAAACTGATTCTGACATGCAAAAAACATGTAGCACCACATGTGAAAAGTTTTGCTGTTAGATGATATCTTGCAGCACAGGAAAACCATTCTCAAGTGGGTGGGAGAAAAAGTGTGTGTGCATATTCCTCTGCACCAAAGATACGAAACTGAAGCATTGGTTCATTTACTGGGAATTGGGCCCTCTAGGCTGGCATAGTGAGACATCCACATGATGGGTTGTGTGTCACAATCTGCAGGGACTATGTGACTTAAAGCTTTAAAAGATTCATTTATTTGCTACGACTAGGGTACTATACAGTTCTGAATAAAGTGGTAAAAATAGTGGCAAAACCACATCATCCTAAAATGTGACTTGCAGCTCTTGCTATTTTAAAATTTATTAAGCACCAGTAGATTAAGATACTCCCCAAGAACATTCAGCTCCAGCTGTTCACACTCAGTATCTAAATGCCAATTCTGCTACTTTCATGAGGAAACAGTTCAAAATTTAAAAGCTAGCAGTTCAGACAAACTATATTCTTTTGGATGCTGTTGTTTCTGTTCAGCAGAATTTGGTTTCATCTTTGAAATTCATCACCTTATCAAAAGGGAAAAGATTTAGACTATGACCATTTCAACACAGGCACCAACTGTTTCCAGTGTTTGTCCAAGTATTCGCGAAAGCTGCTCAGCACATGAAAAAACCATTAATGGACTTTACCATTTCTGAATACACATGAGACACTGAATGTTTCCTGATTTTTTTGAGATGGGATTGGCATATTGCAGAGAAGACTAGTTTAAATCACTTATCTCTGACATGCTAAGTTCTGTCCTCCACCTACAGCAGTACAGTGGTTAGGAAGGTGAAAAACAGGACAGAGAACCACCATGTTTAACAGTAATGCAGAAGAGGTAATTTAAGCAGGTGCAACTTGCACAAGAAGCTACACCTTCTGAAATTCTCTCTTCTACACACCTATGAAATGCACAGGAGCCCTCTTTTTCATCTGCTGGTACAATTTTAAGATACAATGAGTGCTGAAAATGTGGGAGAGACTTATAGAAAATTATTTTCTGCATGAAAGCCCATTTCTACTTACTGGACTTGATGGAGAGCCTACGGAACTGCTGCTGTTGCTTCGATCAAAATATAAACCATCCACCACACACCATGAAAGGCTTTCATCAAATGTAAGGGAAATGCTGTCTGATTTATGCCGTTTTCTCCGTCTTTCATCACTCATATCTTCTAAAGGACTTTCTTCTACAGGATAAAACAAACACTTAACAAACGCTTCTACAAGTTTTGCAATCCCTGATTTTAACTTTAGACTTATTAGTTCAGTCTGCCTCTTTCTGCCATGTGATCCCAAACCTTCAAAAAACATGCACGTCCCCAAGACTTCTCTCTCATCACTACCACCACAAAATTTTCATCCCTCCAAGTTGCATTGACAGGAAATAAACCAGGCAGTTTCTAAAACTTAACACTAAGGCAGGGGTGGAGAACTATTCTTGGCCCAGATCTTTATCTCCCCCAATCCAATTTTTGAAAGGTGGATGGGACCATCCACCTGTCTACTTCTGATGTCATAACATCAGGTGATTGATCTGTGGGTTATCTGGTCCACCTGCCAAAATTTGCCTGTGGCGTGGGGGAGATAACAACAAAGCAGGATTGAACTCCCTGCATATCAGCTGATGCATGGGGAGTTCAATCATGCTTTCTGTGCGAGCAGCCAATCTGGCTGCATCTGTACCTGCCCCACACCTGGTATCACGTATGACATCAGATGAGGGGCAGATGTGTGTGGTTTGGGGGAAATGGCCTTGGAGGCCAAATCTGGCCTGCAGGTTGGACGTTCCATAACCCTGCAGTAGGGTGTTAAGAAGCTTGCACAGAAGCCACTGGCATCCCAATGTAACGTGTAGCAGATTTACAGTACAATCTTACACATATCTACTCAGACGTAAGTCACTGAGCTTAATGGTACTTACTCCCAGGTATGCAAGTATAGGTTTGCAGGCTTAAGGATGTATAGGAATCTTACTTTTAAAAAGTTAGAAAATATCATAATTTTAAATATTTTAAAGTAATTTAAGACTGTAAGAATCCAGCAAGAGTTATGATCAAACCTCCAATTGACAAGAAATAGCAATAGTGGCAACTTTATTAATCATAGCACTTCTGCAATGTTTATATTTACATCTTTTAAAAACTGGCTTTAATTGAAAACATTTTAATTAGTAATCTAATGCAATTTGATTTTTAATGAGGAACTTTGTCAGCACAAAGCAAGCAGCTCCCTAGATGTCAGATGAAGTTACCTCATATATAGTATATCCAGAATAAAGAAATATTGTGCATGTGAAAACTGTCTGCATCCAACTTAGCTGAGACGTAAACAATACTGCATGCCATAGATATTATGGCATAGTAAAAAAAAAGACCAATATTAAACCTCCAAGACTGAAATCACAAAGCATAATATAGAATAGCATTGTTTTAGATCTCCGAGTTGGAGGTCAATATTCCCAGAACAGCCCGGTTCCTTTAAATAGCTCTTGCACCTCAGTTCCCATTTGAGAAATTCAAATAATCATCTCTTCCACAATGCTAACACTAATGCACAGAAGTACTATTGTGGATAGTAAAACCACCATTTCAAAAGGTTGAAAAAAGTGGCACACAACTCAAATACACACAACTAGTATTAGTGACACGTGTGGCATAGAAGATTTCAGTTTTCACAAGTTTCTTCATTAATAAAATTAGTTGAAAGAAGAATTGTGTTCCCACACAGGCTAGGAAAAAGTAGGAATCCAAGAGTGTTATTTGCCCATACTAATATCCATTTATAAGCAGGCAGCAATATGACAGCTCATAAAGGATGGTAAACTATAGCAAGTAATCAGCCAGTACATGAGAGTGAGTAGGAATGAGACATACAAATAAGGGGCAGGGCAAAGGCACAGGCCAGGTTTCCTGAGGTAGCTTCACCTGGAGACAAAAAAGGAGGCATAAGAGCAGGAGTGCAAGAAGCTTTAGGGAAAATAGTCAAGGAACAGTTATCCAATAACCTGCTAGCATGGTCACAAAGTCAAGATGATGTAGAGCCAGGAAACTCATTACCTCCACCAAGACCCCAGGGAAACCATCTGGCCCTTGGAACTCTCCCAGGCGACACCCCCTCCCTCTCCTGAATGTTCCTGTTTGGCTGCAATTTGCCCTTCAACTCTGCCAATGCCCCTGGCTTCCCCTCGTGGGGAGGACTGATAGAGCGGGGCGGGGGAGAATTTGTGAAGAAAGGATCCTCCTGGGAGAAGGCAAAATGTTCCTCCTCTAAGCTGCCTCCCCAGTCTCTGCAGCAAGAACAACCAGCCCAGCCCCCCCCTGCAAATGGCCCCTTGAGTTTCCCAAGGAGTGCCTGTGTGTGATGGGGGTGGGGGTGGAGATGGGCTTTTACCTGCAGACCTTCATTAATTTTTCTGCTTATGTTTTTTATGGAATGTATTTGTATTTTATAGTACGTCACCCAGAGTGGCAGGATAACCCCTGCCAGATGGGCATCTAACAAATTTAATAAATAAATAAATAAACCAACCTTCATGCTTGAAGCAGCAAAAATTCACTCTCCTCACAGAGGTTTAACTGTGTCACTGGCTTGAGTTATGAATACCTGAGCTACTATAAGCACTGAAGCCTATAAAACAGAAGGCTGCACTTACCAGTTTCACTGTGTACCCTTCTCCTAGAAGTACTGGCTTCGCTGGATTCTTCCACCAATTCCTGTTTAATGAAAAACAAACAAATAAGCCAAACCCCTCAGAGATATTTTTAAACTTTACTGTTACACTTCAAAGAGCAGAAATGCAGGAATGTACGGTGTAATTAAAATTACCTGTATAGTATTTCCATTTTCTAGTTGGCACCTGGACTGATTCACAGATGTGTTAACATTACTAGAGTCTTCAAAAGAAATACATATTGGAAATCACCAAAAAGGGACAGCAGGCGGCTCAAATATACATTTAAGAGTAAATACATTGCAGTTCTATAAATATAAATTCCTCAAAATCCTAATTCAGTAATAAAACTTTGGGAGCAATTCACAGACATTTGAACAACAAGAAATTCAGTAATCTATACAAGATAAATCAAGCTTACATGTATTTATTTACATGGACTAATACTGAACTATGTTCATAATTTAAAAATTCAAAACTAGGAACTAATGTCGAGAAATTTTGGGATGAGAAGGGATCACAGCTATCAGGTGAATCACGCATACATTTGTACATGTGACTTACAAGTGACAATATTTGCATGGTGGCAAGGAGCTACATTCTGGAGATTTGGGACCACCTAGATGCTGGACTTCATTTGGGACCTTAGCTGAATTTAGCAATTCAATTAGCTAAATTTGGTGAAGGGTACATGGATTCTCTCATTTACTGTATTTTTCATCTTTCTTCAATCATGGAACCCATTTGGCAGCATACATTTATTTATCTATTAGATCTATATCCCACCCTTCCTCCCAGTAGGATCCCAGGGTGGCAAACAAAAACACTAAAAACACTTTAAAACGTCATAAAAACAGACTTTAAAATATATTAAAACCATCTTTTAAAACTTTTTTTTTTAAAAAAGCTTTGTCATTCCCAGCTGGTCCCCTATCCAGGCACTGACAAGACCCAGGTAATGGCCTCAGAAGGCTCCAGATAAGAACACACCCTGGGATGTACTGTTGCAATGTTGCAAGTCCTGTACTTCCCAAATGCCTATCGATATCAGTTGGAGATCCAAGGTTGCAACAGATACATCTGAGACAACTCCTGTTGACACTAAAAAGTTGCTATCAAATCTAACAAATTCTTACTGTATAATTTAACTTTTAAAAACCTTCCAAGTCCTTTCCCCAGTCTAGGATAAGCAGTATCATTATCCACAGCAAACTATCTTACCTTGCTGGCTGACTGTTACCAGGTTTTTGGAAATCATTGAATATAGTTGCCTTAAAAAAATATACAGAAATTTAGGTTAAAGGACCCAAGTTGAACATCCATATCGATTTATAAAGTTACCATAAACAAAATAATGTTGAAACCAGGAAGATGTCAGAATTGTAGGACTGGAAGGTAAGTTGCCACCTTCTTTTTTAAAAAGATTGGCCTTGTTCCTGTGCTTAACAGCAGTTCACAAATTATGCAACCTCTCCCATTATTTATCTATTTTACATGCATTAGGCTGCTAGTAAAGGCATAGGAGCCTTTTACAAAACACCACCCGAAGATTGATTCTAAGACAATTCACTTACTCTATATTAATGCCTATACCCTTTCGTTCAAGCTACTAAGAAATAGGATATAACCTTTTGGGAAGTTGTGTGATTAGAGGTTAGAAACTTCCAGATTCATAACTCATTAACTCAGATAGATCTCCAAACCAAAGTAACTACTCACAATAATTATTTAGTGTTTGGAGGCACAGTAAGTGGGTTTTAGTCCAAGGAGTAAAGATGCAGAACTGGACATCCAAGCCTATTTCAGTTTACTCAAGTGTTGGCAAAGGAGTGATAAGCACTCTCCAAAGGACTTTAGGTGCAGCAGGGTTCTTCCATTCATGGGTCTGGTTTACACATCACAGTAAGCCAAACAATAAGAATAAACCTTAGTTAAGAAGAAGAGCACTTAACCACAATCCCATGTTTGGACAAAACATGCTAAGCTAAAGCAACATGGGAAGATCAAAGTGGCTGCAATCTCTTCCACAGGAGCCAGAGCATTCACAAAAAAGCCATAGCATGGCTTAGTGCTAGGTTCTAAAGAAGCTACTGTAATGCTGAGGCCTGTTCAACACATGTAACATAGAAAATGGAACTGTCCCCAACATGGCAATGAATAGGAAAATCCACAAATAATCGCAACTATGTGCATAGTGAAGTTCCAATATACACTCACAAGGAGCCCTTGGAGAATTTCAGGCAATACAAAGCTGTACCTGGCAACTCACAATGGCCTGGTTCACACACAACACAAAATTATAGTTTATTAAACTATGGCTTTGCCTTGTGTGAGCCCTGCCCAGAAGCTTAACTATGATTTGTTTACTGCTAACCAATCACAATCTGAAGTCATGGTTTGTTATTGGCATACGAACTTTGATTTGCTTCTAACTATTGCTCAGCATTGTGCGACTCCAGCACCCATCCTTAACCACTGTCTGTCTCACTACCCTAGAAGCTCACCAAGCTATAAAGGTAGGAGGAAACAGAAGCTGGAAAACTAGCTAAACTTTGAAGAAAGTTTGTTTGTTCATCTGTGGGTCAACTTGTGATTTGTTAAACAAACCATGGCTTAGTGTTATGTGTAAGCCAGGCCAATGGATTCTCAACAATACACAAATCAGACACTTGTAGAGCATCAACTTTTGCTTTTTCTGAAAGAAAAAAAGGGATTGGAGGGGTCGGCTCAAAACATAATATGGAACTAGTGTGGTCAGTTGCAGAAGTAATGTTTGAATTCTGTACAACTTAAGAACAGTAAAAAAAAACCCTTAAAGTTTCCTACCACACACACCTGGCATGTAAGAACATGCCAGCAAAGCTGCAAGCAAAAACATGCTCTAAACATTTAATATCAAGCTTTAAGAAATATTTTTACCTGTATTCTTTTACAGAAAAACTCTGTACTCCAAAGAGATCACCCAGAAGATCGTTTGCACAGTGGACAATATGTTGTTGCTTTTCATCATACAAACGTTTAGACATAATGTATTCACCAATATAGAATATTACCTATAATAAATACACCTTTTTAAATACAAGATCAACAATGTAATTTTTATTGTATTTCCTACATGATTGCTCACAGTATCATTACATGCATTTTAACTAAAATCCAGTTTCCCATAAAACTCTGGCATGATCAAGAATTTGAACTTAGGGTGAGCCTATGTTGATAAACAGGCAGAACTGTGCATAAGCTACAGCCAGGGCACCCAATGTGGTGTACTCCAGTTGTTGCTAGACCCAATTTCCATCATCCCTGACCATTCTGGGGCTGCTGGGAGTCCAACAACATCTGGAAAGCACCACGTTATCTACTGGGCTTACAGATATGTACTTTCCAATTTCCGTGTTTCTTGGAATTTATACATGCTCTCCTTCTGCGCACACACTCTTCCTGTCATAAAGATGGTCATTTTGCGAATCTGTAATAGCTCTGGAAATTTACACTTCTAAAATGATTCAGCTAGCTATAGCTGAATCATTTTAGAAGTGTAAATTTCCAGAGCTATTACAGATTCGCAAAATGACCATCTTTATGACAGGAAGAGTGTGTGCGCAGAAGGAGAGCATGTATAAATGGTCATAAAAGTATGACCATTATGAAATTATAAAACTTCACCCAAACCTGAAATTTCACCTTTGCCTTCACATACAAGAGCAGAGATGAAACCACTACCAGTTCTCCCAGTGCCTTGGGGCCAGTTGATAAATGGCAACCTAGAATACCATAAACAAAATGTCTTCCTCATATTTTAGTATTATAATAGTCCAAAAGGGATTTTTTTCCAGTGCATGAAAAATGAAGTATTACAGACTCTTGCCTGTATTTCTTTCCTATAGTTACTCTTGCTCAGTGGGACTCGCAGCACACATTACACATCGAAATCTGCACAGACTGCCTATAAGCTACAGAGTCAGGTACAAGGTTTGTTGTTGACATTTAAAACTAAACAACTTGGGACCAAGATTTCTAGCAGAGCACTTTCCCCTGTTCTGACCAAGCTGAGACTTAAGATCTTCTAAAGAAACCCTGTTGGTAATTTCACAACCAGAGAACTATCACCTTGTGACAACACGGAAGCAGGCTTTTGCAGATGCACATTCTGGAAATCCCTCCTCCAGGTGGTTCCCGAGGTGGAGACAATCAACTTTAAACAGCTCTTGAAGACATATGTTTAGCTGAAGTTTCCTGGACTCACAGAGCAATCAAACTCAGGGGAAGCTGGCATAAGTGGTGCTGATGTGAGAGAACCCAGCATAAAGTTCCGCTGCATCCAATTGCCATTCAGGAGCCTCTGGGTTGGCTGAATGCTGGCTCAGCCAGGAATTGCATGCAGGGACCAGAAAGTAAAAGCCTGGTCCCCCACATACCCCTATCAGGGAGTAAGCCCTCCCCATTGGCACCCTGGGTTCCTACTGGAAGGAAGGGCAGGATATAAATCTAATAAATAAATAATATTTTCTTAAACTTACTTTTTACCTGGTGTAACTTTTGTCTGAATTGGGACCTGCAGGAGCACTCTGAAGAGGAATTGGATGTACCTAAGTTCACTCCCCTCGGCCCCTCCCCTGACACACCCTTTTTGGGACTTACACTGGCTTCACCGGTCTCAGCTGAGCCTCAGCGGAGCCGGAATCCAGCCAGCACAGCTGGAGATCTGCCGCATTCAACTCCTCTCAGCCTGGTGTAAACATGAGTTGGGTTGGCCACCAGACTTCTCTTAAAATGTTTTTTTTTCCTTTTTGTGCAGTACTCAGTTTTATCTAAGGTAGATAGTTTTATTCTGTTTTCATTTAGCTTTTTAACAGTTTTGGTTAATTGTTGAATTTTAATCTAACTTGATTTCTGTGATTATATTTTATATTAACTGCTTTAAAGATTTCTTTTCTATTAAGCAGTATTTTATAAATAAATATTTACTGCAATAATCATAACCTACCTCCTTCATAGTAAAAGTATCCTTTTGTGCACCAGCAAACTTTAGAAGTGTCAACAGCAACGGCTTGGGTTTAACCTGAAAATATAAAAACACAAGCTCTCTTTACAGTTTTGTTCCTGTTCAAAAAGCAAGAGGGGGGGAAAAAAGGGGGGGGGGACAAAAAAAATCAAAGGAAGCAAAAGCGGCAAAGCTTCAAAATAACAGCACATAAAAGCTTGACCGATAGTAATAGTCTTTGTGAAACAATAAAATGCCCAGCACTATGATATAATTATAAAGAGACACAGGATTTTTGCACCACCTGCACCGTTATAATTGATGCCTATGTTCATAATGATGTGTCATGGTTGACTTATTTAGGTTTGCTCTTTTAGTGATCCCCCAAGGCACTGTCATCAACTGTTTCACATGGATTATTGCCACTGATAGAAATTTCTTTCAGGACCACTTTGAGGCTTTGCCTCCAGCATTCAAGAAGTAACAAGAACTTCAAAAACTACAGATTTAGGCTGCAATCCAATACCTGGGAGTAAATTCCACTGAACCCTATGGATCTTACTTCTGAGTAGACATGCATTGGATTGCAGCCTTAATCTGTCAGGCTTTTAACATGTCTTAAGTGGTAATAAATTATCTGGAATTATCTGCAAAATGCTGACACGTGGTTCACATGGGGATGTGGTCTTAGAAATTTTACCCATATCTAAACAACAGAAGAAAACAAGTACTTTCAGAACTATAGATTGCAGCCCATTCACCCATTCCCCAGATTAAAATCCTGTTTTAGATAAATGGGTGTGCTTGGACCATTCCTTTCACAGAGAAGATGCTGTATAGGTGCCACATATTTTTATCCATATTATACACACAGGTCCACTTCATGCAATCTTTCAGGGGAGAGGATCATGCAAATCAATCCTTTGTGCATACAAATATATAATCTGTGGCACATCTCTTATCCATTTAGGAGGCAGGCTCCTAACCATAAGGAGGCCAATGCAAGTCAGCAAAAAACCCTAAAATATTAACTACTTCTGTTAGCAAAAAAATTATTCCAATGAGAATGGGAGCCACACAGCTGTCAGATCAGTGCCTTTACACCCATTTGCTAGAGCAGTGGGACACATGGGCAGGTGAGATAGAAAACTGCTTACACAATGTTTTCTTACGTTTTTGTAAGCAAAACACACACACTAAATTTCATTTCTTTAACGGAAAGAATACTAACCTATTCCTAAACCATATGGGCATGCTCCTCAGCCTCTGCCCATGATTCAGCTCTGAAGAAATACAAATAAAGGTAGAACTCCAGGTAGTAAGCAGAAACAGTTTTATGTCTCAGAAATAGTCTTATTTCTCAGAAATAGTTTCCCTAATCCATAGATAATAATGCAGATTAAATTTGTATGGGCCTCAATTATCTTTAAAAGCCCTTTGCAGGACAATTCTCCAGTTTCAACAATCATCCACTGTCCTTGTACCACGTACAGAAAAGCAAAAAAGCTGAGATGGTCCTTGCAGTTATTTGCAAACCTAGAAAGTTGACAATTCCACCAGAGTCCCCGGACGCCCCCCGAATACTGACCAACTTTTCTTGATCCGTTCGGCTGTTGCCAGATGTGCCCGCAATGGGCTGGTCGGTGCTAGAGGCCATTTTAGTATTGCACATTTGCCTGTTAGGATGAAAAGAAAAACCGAAAAGATTATCGGGCTATGGATTCTGACGAGGTGCTCTTTCGCATGAGACCGCGGAAGCAAACCCCATCTCGTCCCATCCTGCCGGTCATCTCACCCGAGTTAACCGGCCGCTTCGAAAGTAACAAACAATGAGAACGAAGCGCTGCAAAGGGGCCACCTGGGAACGAAATGCGGCCCGAATATAAATAGCGTCGCCTGTCTGCCTAGTAAGGGGCAAGTCTGGACTTAATCCTCTCCTAAGCACGGCCCGACATGCCTGAGCATGTTCCGCAGTACACCGACACTGAGTCAGGCAGAGGAGGAGGGCTGAGACAAGCCGCCACCGCCCGAGGCTGTTTGATCCCCTCCCCGGTCGACCAAGTCATCGCCTTTTGTCCTTCCTAGGAGTTGCCCTTCCTTTTTGAACCGCGACGGGTTCCCCGCGCGCTCCTGAGGAGCCCCAGAAGGTGCCCTTGCCTGGGTTCTTGCTTCACTCCTCCAACGCAGACGCCGCTTCGCGGATCCCATTAACCCAATGTAGGGAACATCTTCCTAACAGCCGAGGCCAAATTTCACGCCAGTTGCCGCCATTTCGGGCCCGACACAAAGCCAGGGCCTCTCTCTTTTTAGCAGCTGCAGAAACTACTTCCTCCTGGTGGCTATGCACTCGCGCCTCTTTGGCGCCCCCCGGCGCCTAGCCGCCAGTCAGCCCTGCTTGCCCCGGGTAGCCGTTTCCCCCGCGCGCGTATGAATGAGTGGTTCTAACTAGGTCTTCATGGTTTTTGTTTCAGTGTGTGGGGATCGTTTTTTCGTGGTGTGTTAATGCAACCCTATGCAGGTCTACTCAGAAGTGGGTTTACGCCTCGTAAGTGCCTTTAGAAACTCAGCCTGTAAGGGATAAAGTCACCATAAGTAAATATATTCACTAATAGGCAAAAAACCTACACCAATGAATATATGCCACCACGCACCATATGCTCAGAGGCACATGTTACCAAATTCTTCCAAGCTACACAGGAAGTGGATTGGACTATGAAAGACCAACCCAAATTGTATTTGCATTTTAACAAATTTGTAGGGCAGTCCAAAATCTCAGAGAGGAGGTCAGGTCTCCTGCTCCCCTGGTGCATTCACTATAGCTGCCCAATTTCCCTGCTTTTTAAAAGTTTGATAGAAATATCTGTTGGCTATAGGTATGTTCTTAAACCACAAGATTTTTTTTTTGCCTGTTAGTGAATTTTCTGCTTTTTAATCCATGAGGTAAGCAATGGGATCCTGTGCAAGCTTGCTGAGAATGGATTGATCATTTGCATGCTTATTGAGTTCAGTGGGATTTAAGCAATCATGCTTAGGATAGATGAAACTGACCACAGGGGATGGGGAGGAGGAGAGGAGGAGGAGGGAGAGGAGCAGGCAGGAGGGAAGCAGGCAGGAGGGGGAGGGGAGGAGAATGACAGGTCTGATCATTTGCATGCTTATTGAGTTCAGTGGGATTTACTCCTGTGCAATCATGCTTAGGATAGGTAAAACTGACTATGGGGGGAAGCAGAGGAAGGGGAGAGGAGAGGGAAGGAGAAAGGGAGGGGAGAGGGGAGCGGAAGGAGGGGGATGGGGAAGGAGGGAATTGGAGGGGGAGGGGCAAAGGAAAAGGCAGGGGAGGGCAGGTTTGATCATTTGCATGCTTATTGAGTTCAGTGGTATTTACTCCTGTGCAATCATGCTTAAGATAGGTAATACTGACCATGGGGAGGGGGAGGAGGAAGGAGGGGATTGGAGGGGGAGGGGATTGGAGGGGGAGGGGGAGGGGGAGGGGATTGGAGGGGGAGGGGGAGGGGATTGGAGGGAGAGCCAGGGGCAAGACGGAGGAGATAGGAAGGAGGAGAAGGGAGGGTGGGTTTGATCAGTTGCATACTTTTTTAGTTCAATGGGATTTATTTCTGTGTAATCATGTTTGAAAATGGAAATGGACAGCCTTCAAGTCTATCCCGACTTATGGCGACCCTATGAATAAAGTTTTCATGGTAAATGGTATTCAGAGGTAGTTTTACCATTGCCTTCCTCTGAGGCTAAGAGGCAGTGACTGGTCCAAGGTCACCCAGTGAGCTTCATGGCTGTGTGGGGATTCCAATCCTGGTCTCCCAGATCATAGTCCAACACTGATCCAGAAGAGGGGCAGGGAGGGTAGGAGGAGGGGGAGGGTAGGAGATTGGGTGGGTTGGCACAGGGCAGAGGGGAAGCCCCTTTCCTTTCCAAAAGGAAAACTTTGTGAACAGTATCATTGCTTTTTAGAGTTTCCCCCACCTTTTTATTCTACAGTAGGCACATATAGCCTCCCACCCAAATTTAAACCAAAGCTGACCCTGGCCACATCCACACCAGACCTTTATTTCACTTTGGACAGTCATGGCTTCTCTCAAAGAATCCTGGGATGTGTAGTTAGTGAAGGGTGCTGAGAGTTGCTAGGAGATGCCCTGTTCCCCTCACAGACCTTCAATCAGAGTGGCTGACTGTTAAACCACTCTGGCCTTTGGTGCTCTCTCAAGGGAATAGGAGTCTCCTCTCAGCACCCTTCACAAACTACACTTCCCAGGATTCTTTGGGGGAAGCCATGACTATCTCACATGAAATCAAAGTCTGGCATGGGTGTGGCCCCCTGATTAGGCAAGCCTAGCAGCTGTTAAGTGTGGCTTTTAGAATACTGACAGTTGGTTCTTACTGAGCATGCCCAGCCTTATCATTGAGTTAAAGCCAACATTTCTTAAATTAATTAAAAATCAGCCAGGTGTTTTTTTAACTTTTAAACTGCAGAAGATGAAGGTCAGCATATGGGGCAAGGTCAGTAACAGGATTACAGGAACTCTGTGACCATGGCTGATTTTTAATGAATTTCAACACATTATGAGAACTCTGACAAAAAAAAAGTTCAAACGGGCTCTGGGTTTTTTTTCTCTCTCTTTAGACTTTGAACTCTCGATTCTTTCTGTTTTGTTTATCGCCATGAAAATTTAGATGGTTGTTATGCAAGCGTTTCTCAGTTCAGGACTATAAGTTTTGTAAGGTTTTGTTTTCAAATGAGCTTATGGGAAGCATCAGAATGGGAAAGGGGGTATTTTCAATTTAACATTGCAGAATGTGAAAAATCCACACTGACTATAGTGTACAGCCACTCTTGTGGCTGTATAATTACTGGTGAATTGCTTCGGTGGGCGAGATTTGTATTGCAGGAGGACTGCAAGGATCCTGTCCCGATTGCTGTGTGTTTCCACCTCCCCGTCCCTGAGCATGAAAGAATTGGACCACTCACTATAAAGGATTGTGGATGCGTATTTCCCCCGAAGTGCAACAGTACGGGTACTTTAATGATGCTGAATGCGCCTCGTTATCCTGGCCTTTGAAACCTGAGATGTATGTTTTCAGTACTTACCCTATTCCTGTGACTGTTACTTGTTTTAATTCTTTTTAATATTGAGTTTTGAACTGTTGTAACCTCCCCTGGGACCAACTGGTGAAGGGCAAGTAATTAATAACAATAATGCAAGAGAAATGTATGTGTGTAAAATAAAAGGAGAAAAATTAAGTGAATATTCTATTGACTTATACGGGGAAAATGTTCAGGAGTTTTGCAGATGCTAAACTTGCTTGTGATGGGGAGAACAATCCACGTAAGCCATGGCTTAGGGGCTCAAAATATGTTGGAGATAACTAAGAAGTTTTATTATAATTGAAATTTCTTTGGCTTAAATAATCTTTCATATCAAATCCACCACCCATATTCTGAACCCTGACCTCCCTGTCCCAATCCACATCCAATATCATCAACTTCCCTCCCAGGGCTGCTGGACTATTTGTAACATCCACAGGTTGCCTCAGACGTCAAAAGGAGACATTGGGAGCTAGCCTACCAACACACTCTGAAGTCTCGTTCCACACTAGGCATCATTTCCACTGATCCCTCCTTGCCACTTTCCCACCAATTTTTTTCTCGTTATTGTTTATGGTAGGAAACAAAAATGGTATGGTCTGAATCTTGACATGGCTTAGGGCCTCAGTATGTCTTAATCTGGCCCTGGTGAGACTCCAGTTTTGTTGCTTCTCCTCTATGGTCCAGATCACACCATATATTCAGGCACACAGTCATATACGCAACTCTTAGGAACTATAGTTTGCCCTATGGAACGACAATTCTCAGCACCCATAACAAACTCCACTTCTCAGAATTCTTTGGGGGAAGTCATGTGCTTTAAACATATGTGTGTACTCAGCCTCTGTGCGTACCAACCATACATAGCATTGTTACTTTTATACACCCATTCATTGACAAGCACACTCATACAAAGGAGTATATTATCACACATATATATCAAAAAAGAAAAGTACACACACACAACTTGCTGTGGCTCCTCACCAGCATATTGGATGTCTGTCATCCCCTACCAGCAACTTCATGCCCATTCATGTGTGTTGAATTAGGACATGGACACATTTGCAAACTGGAGAAAATGGAACATCTCCCATCTTATTATTGGCTGCAACAGGATACTTTTTTTTTCAAGCAGTGGGAGGGGTGGGGGAGAGGACACTGGGCACTGGTGAAGGCATCTGTGGGTGCATGTGCATCCACGGGCACCACATTGACAAATTAGGATTACTTGTCAAGGAAACCATTTTCCATGGCATGTTGTGAGTATATTGAAAAAAAACAGTAAAGAAAAATAACCTCCCTTCTGAGGTAATACAAGCCTGATGCTTCATTTAGAATTGTCAAAATGTCAAGAAGCAGTGCTGTCTGTTCAAATTAGCATGATTTTAGGTTAAGCCACAATGTAGTTACTTCATGAAGAGATAACGTATCACAAGTTTTTTTGTTCTGAAGCCACTCAGACAAGCCTAAAGAATCCCTGTACAAACAACAAAGTTTCATGCAGGTGGTTAAGGGGGGGGCATGCTGCTTCTATAAGCAACATTTGACTGTAAAACTTTCATTGCATGGAACTGTAACAGTTGCCAGACAGCATTTATGAAAACTTGCTATTGCCAAGGCATCAATGAGTTGCTCTAGAGGTGATGGCCACCAATTTCAATAGCTTTAAAAGGGGCTTAGAGAAATTCATGGAGGAGAGGGCTATCAGTGACTACATCGTGATGGCTGTATACCACCTCCAGGATCAAAGGCAGCATTTCACTGAATACCATGCACTAGAAAGCCACAGCAGGAGAGGCTATTGCTTGGTACACCCACAAGGGTATCTGGGTAGCCACTGTGGGTAAAAAAAAAATGTTGGACTACATAGGCCTTTCGTCTGATGCAGCAGGCTGATTGCTGCCTAGGCTTGTCCTCTGCTAAACAGAGGAAAACTGATGATCATTTCAGTGAGGAATTTATACAATCATTCTTGGATTATCTAGACAAGCCCATTAAATGTAAAACTCAAAGTCCAAGAGCACACCAAAAGTACATGGTGTTTGTTTGAACGTGTGTTTTTTAAAATGTTTGTTTCCCCGTTTATTGCCAATATTTTTAAGGGCTGAAGTGTTCCCTGACCTAAAGCTGACAGAAAAAGAGTCATCACAGCAACTTTCATTTCTCTCCTATGGAAACACTCTTAGATAATATTTTATAACTTTAAAATGACATCATGCCAGAAATTAAAATTGGACTAATTAATTGAGACTCTAACAATAATCAAAAATACAGTATATATTTGTTACCACAGCATACTTTATATCAAGTTCATGAAGTAGGCTGTTTACTATGGATTATTAGTATGGCTGTTCACTAAATTTTAGTTGATTAAACTGAATACATTTAAATAGATTTATATCATCTTGGTGTTCCAGCATTGGTGTCTATCAGCCACAAAAAGTGTGAGAGGGCTGACTGTTTAAGAAACAGTACTTCTTGTTTTTAGGAAAAAAGGTAATCTTTAATCATGTACTTAAAGCAGTGAGAGCCATTGTGGTGTAGTGGTTAAGGTGCTGGACTATGACTTGGGAGACCAGGGTTCGAATCCCCTCACAGCCATGAAGCTCACTGGGTGACCTTGGGCCAGTCACTGCCTCTCAGCCTCAGAGGAAGGCAATGGTAAACCACCTTGGAATACCGCTTACCATGAAAACCCTATTTGTAGGGTCATCATAAGTCAGAATCGACTTGAAGGCAGTACATTTAAAGCAGTACAGTATTCACTAATAGGCAAAAAAAACCTTGTGGTTTAAGAATGTACCTATAGCCAACAGATATTTCTATCAAACTTTAAAAAGCAGGGAAATTGGGCAGCTATAGTGAATGCACCCGGGGAGCAAGAGACCTGACCTCTTTGAGATACGAATTTGGTAACATGTTTGGTAACATGTAATTCTCTATCTTTGGAGATTGAAAGTGTTGCCACCACTCACCATATGCTCAGAGGCACGTTACCAAATTCTTCCAAGCTACACAGGAAGTGGATTGGACTGTGAAATACCAACCCAAATTGTGTTTGCATTCTGACAAATTTGTAAGGCAGTACAATATCTCAGAGAGGAGGTCAGGTGTCCCCCTGGTGCATTCACTATAGCTGCCCAATTTCCCTACTTTTTAAAGTTTGATAGAAATATCTGTGGGCTATAGGTACATTCTTAAACCACAAGGGGTTTTTTTTGCCTATTAGTGAATTTCTCTGCTTTTTAATCCACAAGGTAAGAAATGAGATCCTGTGCAAGCTTGCTGAGAATGGATTAATCATTTGCATGCTTATTGAGTTCAATGAGATTTTCTCCCCTGCAATCATGCTTAGAATAGGTGAAACTAACCACAGGAGATGGAGAGGGGAGGAGGAGGAGGGAGGGGAGGGAGGGTGGAGGAGAGGAGGGGGATGGGAGCAGGCAGGAGGGGGAGGAGAGGAGAAGGACAAGTTTGATCATTTGCATGTTTATTGAGTTCAGTGGGATTTACTCCTGTGGAATCATGCCTAGGCTAGGTAAAACTGACTGGGGGGGGAGGGAGGGAGGGAGGGAGGGATGGTTGGTGTGGGTAGGGAAAGAAGAAGCAGGAATAGGGGAGGGGAGGAGGAAGGGAGAGGATAGGGGAAGGAGGGGAAAGGCAGGTCTGATCATTTGCATGCTTATTGAGTTCAATGGGATTTACACCCATGCAAACATGCTTAAGATAGGTAAAACTGACCATGGGGAGGGAGAGGGGAAGAGCAAGAGGGAGGAGATAGGAGGAAGGAGAAGGGAGGGTGGGTTTGATCAGTTGCATACTTTTTGAGATCAGTGGGATTTATTTCTGTGCAATCATGTTTGAAAATGGAAACGGACTGGTTCAAGTCGATCCCAACTTATGGCGACCTTATGAATAGGGTTTTCATGGTAAACGGTATTCAGAGGTGGTTTTGCCAGTGCCTTCTTTTGAGGCTGAGAGGCAGTGACTGTCCCAAGGTCACCCAGTGAGCTTCATGGCTGTGTAGGGATTCGAACTGTGGTCTCCCAGGTCATAGTCCAACACTGACCTGGGAGAGGGGCAGGGAGGGAAGGGGAGGAGATTGGGTGGGTGGGCACTGGGCAGAGGGGAAGCCCCTTTCCTTTCCAAAAGGAAAACATTGTGAACAGTCTCATTGCTTTTCAGCATTTCCCCCACCTTTTTATTCTACAGCAGGCACATGTAGCCTCCCACCGAAATTTCAACCAAGGCTGTCCCTGGCCACATCCACACCAGGCCTTTATTTCACTTTGGACAGTCATGGCTTCTCTCAAAGAATCCTGGGAAGTGTAGTTAATGAAGGGTGCTGAGAGTTGCTAGGAGTCGCCCTGTTCCCCTCACAGACCTTCAATCAGAGTGGCTGACTGTTAAACCACTCTGGCCACTGGAGCTCTCTCAAGGGAATAGGAGTCTCCTCTCAGCACCCTTCACAAACTACACTTCCCAGATTCTTTGGGGAAAGCCATGACTGTCTAAAGTGACATAAAGGTCTGGTGTGGGTGTGGCCCCGATTAGTCAAGCCAAGCAGCTGTGGGTCTGGCTTTTAGAACACTGACAGTTGGTTCTTATTGAGCATGCCCAGCATTATAATTCAGTTCAATGCAAAATTTATTAAATTAATTAAAAATCAGCCAGGCATTTTTTTAACTTTTAAACTGCAGAAGATGAAGGTCAGAATGGGGCAAGGTCAGTAATAGGATTACAGGAACTCTGTGAACATGGCTGATATTTAATGAATTTCAACAGATTATGAGAACTCTGACAGAAAAAAGTCCAAAAGGGCTCTGGGTTTTTTTTTCTCTCTCTTTAGACTTTGAACTCTTGATTCTTTTTGCCTGTTTTGTGTATCGCCATGAAAACTGAGCAAGCATTTCTGAGTTCAGGACTATAAGTTTTGTAAGGTTTTCTTTTGAAATGACCTTATGGGAAGCATCAGAATGGCATTGGGGTTATTTTCAATTTAACTTTGCGGAATTGAAAAATCCACGCTGGCTATAGTATACAGCCACTCTTGTGGCTGTATAATAAAGCTTACAGCCTTCATTATTAGCTTAATTAAGACTGCAGTCCTGTACCTGGTCTCTTTGATTAAGCTTCCAACCAAAAGGAGAAGGTTCCTAGTGCAACCACAGTTATTCCGGATTGTTAAACTGTTTCAATGCTTCTTCAAACATTCATAATACTCAAATTTCAGCAGCCAGCGTTAAGTCTCCGACAAATATGTCCACTGAAGAGGATGCAATGTATATAAGTTGCCAATACTGTAGCTCTGTCCTAACTTCTTGTGGGGGTGATATGCCCTCATGTGAGAAAATAGCCACTTCTAATTGGGAGAGAAGCAGCCTGGTTCAGAGCAGGGTTTGAGTATTATGAATGCCTGAAGAAGCATTGAAACAGCTTAACAATCCAGAATAATGGTCATCTTTGTATTATTGTGTCATTTTTAATTGCCTGTCGTATATTTTTTATGTTACTATATTCACTGTGGCAACAGTTTGCATTGTTACACATTATTACATATTGTTGTTTCAGGTCCCATGTTTTGGGCCTCCCAGTATATTTATCTATTCTGTGACTCACAGTCATTGTGCTCGTTTTTATAGTTTTGGTAGTTTTCATTTCAGCTGCGTGCCACAGTGCTTTTCATTTTTCTTTGCAAATTTGAGTAGTGACTTTTTTGTGTATTTTCTTCTTGATTAAGCCCCACTGAGTTCAGTGGGACTTACTTTTGAGTAGACCTTGCATAACATTGCATTGTAACCGTGCTACAATCAAACAGCTAAAGAGAGAAGTAGCAAGTAGTATACCCCAAACAGCAAATAATTGCTGGTGCGAAGCAAAAGCTGATTTCCAAAGATGATTATCATTCTCCTGGCATATTCAATCTAAATTCATGTAGAAATTGACATTGCACTTGTAAGCAGCACAGCAGCCACTACATCCAAAACAGTAAGTTACATGTATAAAAAGGGAAGGGGGGGAGGAGAATGCCAAATCTGAACAAGAAACAATAGCCACTGCTTGTAGTTATTTTGAAAGCCTCTTTGTGACTAATTTCCCATGCATCACGCAGTGATGACTTGCATGCTTCTGTTTTTCATTGCTCAACTAGCAAATGTCCTGCTGTTACTAATAAGAATATAGTTAACGGGTTGCTGAAAACACATTCTTCAACAATTAAAATCTTTAGTAGGTAAAATGTATCTGATTTTTTTATAGACTGGTATTTGAGACTATAAAATTTATAGTCCTGCGTTCAGTATAATCTTTTCACTTCTAGATAGATGAGAAAGGGACAAGGTTGTTGGACATTTAATAGTGCTTTAAAGGGAATTTCAGCAGCAGATATAGGTTGCATGACAACCTGCTGAAATGCCCTATTCTACCCAACTATTAAAGGTGCCTGTCCCCTTTTTATCACAATTCCACTTAAACTCTGCAAATATTTTAATGTAGGCTATATTTGTTTAATGCTAAGACCAGGGAATTATATGCTCCTCATTTTAAGAAAGAGCTGCAGTCTACTTTAGAGATTTCAAATAATCAGCCAACTCTGAAAAACTATATATCCTTTCCTTCTGGCTTCCGATCCAGACTCCTCAAAGTGTCTTCTTCATTAACTCCCTTCTACTGCCACTCAGATTTTTATACTAAATACAGATTAATGCCCTGGTGGGAATGGAGGTTGAAGGGATTTTTCTGTCTCTGTGACTTCTATATTAATGGCATGTTGATTTTTGACAGGGAGGTTCACACAGCTTTGGACAGTTGCTCAATGAGCTGGATACAGTGGTGTCGGTTACATGATTTCCTCTCTAGGGCTAAGATTAAGGATCAAGCATTCACACATCCCTCAGCCTTTGAGAGCATCATTTTGGCTGCCAGGGACAGAAAGGCATTGTCTCCAAGTTATATACCATGTGGCTGGCATTTGATAAATTGGACAGTCAGGTCTCAAAAAACCGTGGGAAGTAGACTGGAATGAGGTAATTGATGACACAGAATGGAGGATACTTTGGAACAAACCTATACTATATATATATATAACTGTTTATGGCAAAGTGATCATATGACTAACAACTGCTTCTTGTCCTATGATTATGAAAGAAAAACATATCAAAACTGTAATATTAGATATGCAATATATAGATGAATGTCAGACATAGAATTATGGAAGTGTGTGCAGCATTAATTTTGTACTATAGGGGTACCAACCATTAACAATACCCTTCTCTGAAATGAACACACCAACACCAACACCATCAAACCCCTGGAAGCTCTTAAGTAACTGAAATCTTTTCCAGCCTGCATGCAAGACAAATTATACTGCTTCAGAGAAGGTCTATAGGCAAGGCTAATAATTAAGAACTATTTTATTCAAAATAAGCAAACACACAGGACTTTCAATAAAATCCCTCTTCATTCTGCTTACTACAAGATGTGTATATTTGGGTGGCATATTATTAAATAGCTTGTGCATTCCATTTGCATTTTTTTGCCACTGGGAAAACCAACTCCAGTGCAGACAGCCATTTGTACCATTCTATTTGTATCCTGTACATTCTTATTGTGCACTGTATGTATAGTAATATATTACAACTGCAAACCATGTTACAGCTGGATGAGCTGGGGTGATTTACCATTTTTGGTTACCTTTTCAGAGACAGAATTGTCTTGCAGGAACTTTATACCTCTTTAATTCACACTGGTTAGAGGTTACTTTGTGTTTTTATGCAGACATCTGAATTAGTCTTTTGTTTTTAACTAAACAGATCCTTGTGATTTATTTATATTTTTTAAAAGCTTGTGCACAGCACAATATTAGTGCAAATTGATTTATCAGTGCCTACATTGGAAAATGACTTGAGGATCATGCTGTTCTGAACACATTTTTCTGCAATCTAATTTTAATAATTACAGATAACTAAGAAAGTATTTAAATCATTCTTAATTTTTTACAATATCTAAGAAACAACTAGATATGAGATGAAATGGTGTAGCTATCAAAATATTGATAAAAATCCACAAAAATAGTATAAAATTCGGTTACTGAAGCGATTTGGCTATGAACACAATCAAAACATTGGAGAACTGAATAATCAGCACTGGCCATGTTGCAGAAATCACTTCTGTAAGATTGCTTTTTCTACATTGTGTTTCTCAAATCATTGAAAGCATTTCCAGTCTAAGACATGGATGGATCATAGTTGTTGTGAAGAGATATCAGGAGAGTTCAGTATACAGATGATTTTACAGGAGCTGCAGAATTCATTTATTCTCACTCATATCACAATTCCCTAAAACAAAATGGACAAAAATAAAACACAATACAAGCAATACATGGTCTGATTTTGAACATAAGTTGTGTTTTGTTTTTTTTAAAGCAAATAATATTTTAATGTCTTGTCAAATGAACTTTGTAGCTTCTGAGAAACAGCTATGTACTCTTCCAAAGCCAATTTCTCTTTGGAAGTCGCAGTCTTCTAGCTTTATATCTTAGCCTTACAGCTTTAGCCTTCTATAAGAACTAGCATCTACTTGTAACAGTGAAACAAAGGCACACAGCAACCCTGGGGGTTTCTTCTTCCTATGCAGCAGCAAACTGCCAGGCTATACAAAGAAAGACGACAAAACCCCTTTGAGACATAAATGGATATGATTTTTCAAAAAAGTGTTACATAATATTTTATTGTAGCATTAACAGTGCTCCTAAATAAATGAACAGCTCTGCTGCCATTTTGAAGAATACAAGTTACAGTACTGTTAGAAATTATATTATTTCTTAAAATGGCTATTTTTTTTAAAAAAATTCTAAATGATTTTCACTGAACTTTTCAATATGTACAACAATAAAAGCAGAAACCAACAAACAACAAACATGTCACTCTATACAAAGGAAAGTGAGTCTTAATGACAAACATGCTTCATGCTTCAGGGGGGCAAAGAAGAAGGAAAAAGGAAAAAACCTCCCCCACTCTCCCTCTTTTTTAAAGTCGAAAGGCAAGGTAAACATCCTACCAAAAAGATGGTGGAGGTCTCGCATCAGCATAATCTTCAAAAGCATAAAGGGGTACCAGATTGGAATAAATTCATCGGTAGTTATATTCCCCCCCCCTCAGTGCTCTCCTACGTTCTTGGGTGAGTTTTTCATTTAAGGCAAGTTGCCAAAGCCTAGTACACCAGTTCTTAAATGATAAGTGGTCCGCTTCCTTCCAATGTTTAGCTATTTCAAGCTGTGCTGTAAGCAAACATCTGGCTAAAAGAGACATCTGTGCTTTATTTATTATTTATTTCATTTATTTCATTTATACCCCACCTTTCTTTTCATGATAGTAACACAAGGAGGCTTACATATGGTTCCCAGGCAGTCTCCTATCCAGGCACTGACCAGACCTGGCTTTATGTGCCTTCAGACCATATCCTGGGGCTGGTTTTAGAGATTTTCAAATGACTTGTGACAGAAGCACCAGAGCCACATCTGGGTTAATTTTAGTCTTAATAATTTTGCTAACAATATCAAATACATCACACCAAACTTGCTCAACTTTATTACATTCCCATCATAAGTGAAAGAGAGCCACGAATTAAGCATCCTCCCCAGCAGAGGGGCGAGAGGGAATGATTAAAATGGTTACGCTTGACTGGAGTGAGATGCCATCTGTGTACTACCTTCAGGGCTTTTTGTTGAATGAGAGCTGAAGTAGCACTAAACTGAGGGCCTACCCAGATACCATCCCAGTCCTCCTCTGAAATCTCCGTTCCCAGGTGCTTATTCCAGGTGGCGCAAGCAGAATTCTCTTTGCCATATTTAAAATCTAGTAAAAGGTAGTGAATTGTAGAGATAAAACCTTTCTGACTGGAGATGCCCAGTTTACATAGGGCTTCAAAAGTTGTCAAAGAGTGAGGCGGGCCTTAGGTTTTATATACCGCATTTACAAAAGTAGAAACTTGTAATATTCAATACCAATTGATCCCCAGACCTGTGAGGTTTGCAAGGGTTTTCCCCTGTCAAATCAATTTCGCATTATCAGCAGTCCCCCCTGCTCCCACCCATTAAATTGTTTATACTTATCTAGGTGACAAAATTTAAGGATCCAGAAACAGGAGCAGAGGAGATGGCCAAGGTGCTAGCTTATGGACCTATCAAGTCCATACCCTAAGAGTAGAACAAAAAAAAGGGATTCATAATTGAGTGGAGAGCACTTTGGGGTAATGACAACAATAGGATTGTTTGCGAAGAAGGACATTTTGTTTCCAGAACAGCTTCCATGGAGAGCCATGATACATTTAGGTCATAGTGGATAATTTGAGCTAGTTGTTAAGCTGCAATGCTTCATAATACAGTTGCAGGTCTGGGAAGCTAAAGCCCCCCTTCCTACTTGATCAATAGAGAGTTACTCTACTCAAACATGATCCTTTGCCATTATTACAAAAAGAATCCAGCTAGCTGTCATTTCTGTAACACCCCATCGGGTAGGAAAATAGGGAGTTTGGAAGAAAAAGATAAATTTAAGTAGAATGGCCATTTTCACAGCAACCACTCTACCCAGCCATGAAAAGGGCAGATTCTTCCAAGAATTAAAATCAGTTTTAATTGCTTTGAATAAGAGATTGAAGTTAATTGCTTTAGTTGCCTTATGTCTCTAGTAATAGTAACACCCAAATATTGGAAGCCATTAAAGATTAAAGGAAGATCAAAAGCATCTCGCAATTGAGTCTGAGCTAATGGAGGAAGATCAATACAGAAAAGTTCTGATTTTCCATAATTAATCTCCAGTCCTGCTGCCTCTTTAAAGTCAGCCAAGTGGAGCTGCAAGTGGGAGAGAGCATGCTGGAGTTTTCTCAGAAAAAGGAGGACATCATCGGGAAAAAAGTTAGTAAGCTGTTCATGGCCATTAATGGTAAGATCTTAAACATCCGGATCTGCTCGAAGTTTATCAGCAAAGACTTCAATTGCAATAGCAAGTAAAATGGGGGATAGGGGACATCCCTGTTTGGTGCCCTTAATAAATAAATAAAGGGGAAGTCATAGCCATTAATACAAATTGTTTCTTGGGATCCAGAGTAAAATTGCTGTATAATGTTAAGGAAATAAGAGCCAAAATTAAATTTAGTTAATAAAAGTAGCAAAAAAAACACATTCAAGGCGGTCAAAAGCTTTAAAAGCATCAGGAGAAAGCAAAGTGAGAGGAATATCTGTTTGGGAGCTATGGACTACATTAATAACTCTTCTTACAGCATCTGAGACTTTGTATAAATCCTGTCATAAATCCTGTCTGGTCAGTTTTGATATATTTAGAAATGAAGACATTCAAACTCTGTGCCATTATTGAGGTTAACAATTTAGCAGCCTGGTTCTGGAGAGCTATGGGGCGATAGTATTCTAGAGAACACGGGTCTTTATGGGGTTTAGGGATTACCACCAGCCTAGCCTATCTCCAAGTCTCTGGAATCCTGTCCCCTTTCATGACTCCATTCATTAGTGCTTGCAAATGAGTGAGGAGGATTTTACTAAAAGTTTTATAGAACTCAGCTATAAAACCATCAAACCAGGAGACTTGTTTTTTAAGACAATAGCAGCAACTATTTCTTCAAAAAGAATGGGCTTTTCAGATATTCTCTATGGTCTGGGCTTAACAGAGGAATGTGCATGTCAGCCGAAAAGGTAACAATGGCCGATTCCTCCGCAGAATATAGTTTAGTGTAAAAGTTGGCAAAGGCAGAGCTAATATCAGTTGTAGTATAGCATTTCTTGCCATATGGAGAAGACACACTAGAGATTATATTTCTCAACCTTCACTTATGCACAGCATTAGCTAGCAATTTGGAATATTTGTTCTCAAATTCAAAGAATTTTTGTTTTGTGTATAAAAGTGATTTTTATATATCATCTTTGTCATAAACTTGTAATTCTGCATGCTTAGCAATCGGCTTATGTTAAAGCTTAGAACCATCCTTACATTTGTGAGTTAGTTCAAGAGCGGAGATCTCCTCAATAAAGGTAGATCTCATAATTTCTCTTTGCTTTTTCAGTATTGATGCTTCTTTAATACATAAGCCCCTCATCACCAACTTCATTGGGTCCCACACTGTTGCCTGGGAGAGTTCAGGAGAAACGCTGAGGTTAAAGTATTCAATAAGAGAAGTTTTAAGTTTGTCAACTAGTTCTCTTTTATGCAAAAGAGACATACTAAGTTGCCAAGCAACAGTGCAGGGACCACTATGTCCCAGATCCAGCACTAGTGAGAGCAGGGCATGGTCGGTGATGAGGATAGGACCAATGTCCACCTCAGTAACAGCAGGTGTTAGTGCTCTAGAGAGGAGGAACATATCAGTGTGGGAATACACTTTATGCCCTGAAGAGTAAAATGAATAATTTCATTCTCATGAATTATGTTCCCTCCAGGTATCAACCAGGGCTAATTTCTCAATAGTATGGGAAAAGGCTAAGTTAGAGCTAGCAATAGAGTGGTTTATCCCATTCCTATCTTTGCCATAATGGAGCACTTCATTAAAGTCACCCCTTACTACGATGCACACAATAGGAACGTGGAATGTGAGAGGTTATCATACTTTGGACACATCATGAGAAGACATGATTCACTAGAAAAGACACTAATGCTGGGAAAAACAGAAGGGAGTAGAAAAAGAGGAAGGCCAATCAATAATAATAATAATAATAAAATTTTATTTCTAGGCCGCCTATCTGGCCGAATTAACGGCCACTCTAGGCGGCGTACATAGACTACAATATAACATAGAGTAAAATATAACATATAATACAAAACAAACCCCAGTAGTCTATAGACATCCCGAGCAGCAGGTTCACACACACATATACACACACGGTCTCTGGCCCCTTCAGCAGCCGCCGCCCCCGTAGCTGGAGAGAGACAGGGCCCCGCCCCTCCAGGCCAGGCGGAAACCAGCCAGAAATGCAGGGAGCAGGTCTTGCAGAAACTCACACAGGTAGATGGATTGATTCCATAAAGGAAGCCACAGACCTGAACTTACAAGGTCTGAACAAGGTGGTTCATGACAGATGCTATTGGAGGTAACTAATTCATAGGGTTGCCATAAGTCATAATCGACTTGAAGGCACATAACAACAAAACTATGATGTCACCTTCATTTCTAGATGATTCAAGCCATCTTGCAGGAAAATAGATTTTTGAATATTAGGGCAGTAGATAGATGCCAGTGTCATTTTTGATTCTCCATTAGAGCCATAAAGAAAAAACGATTGGCCTTTAAGGTCTAAGAGTGAGTCAGTTACTTGAAAAGGACATCTGGATGCGATAATAATGGCAACACCTCTTGATTGAGACAATGCACAGGCTGCATAATAGTCGCCAATCCATCGACCTTCAAGTTTGTTGGAGAATGTACTCCTCTGGTGCATTTCTTGCAAGAAGGCAATGTCTTCTTTCTGTAATAGGGCCCCAGTTCTAGCTCCCTTAACAGGGGTCCCCAGGCCATTTACATTAATTGAGAAAAGCTTCATCCCAGGCATAAGACAAAGTTAAAATGGTGTGAGACAGGTATGATGGTGGTGGAGAGACTTTGTGCAGGTAGAGAGTGTTGAAAGTGACAACAAACTTTGTAGTACAAACCAAACCATAAACCATCTAAACACTGAGTCAACCCATAATGTGGGGAAGACTTCACACACAGAAGCCTTACAATCTGGAGATATACTCCATGATTCCTAAGTTTCGACCTTTACAACAACAGGATAGTGGCAAAACATAAAAATTAAAGAACGATCAGCACAACATTCCTCAAGTGGACAATTACATGAAAAAGGCAGAAGTTGTCCAGCAGAATATTCAGTCTGGCTCAGAAGGGGAGTCATCAACAGGATCAGCAGGGGAATTGGGAGCTGTAGATTTGAAAGCACCACATTTCTTTTTCTTTGACCATTTGGTAGATAGTGAAGGGGTACTTCTGTCATGTGGAGATTCAGGAGGCAAATTCAGAAGCTCAAGCCCCAGCTCATGCAGGAGCACAGATGCTTGCCCTGTCATGGAAGCTGTATACAATCAAGATCCCTGTTAAACCATAAGCTTGAAAGGGTAGCCTCAGAGGTAACCAACAGCTTTCTGAAAGATTTCAGTGAATGGCTTGATTTTTTTATGACGCAATAGGGTTTTAGGGCAAACTTTTTGAAAGATCTGCGGTTTGGAATTTGCATAGGAGATATGCTTAAGCTTGTGAAGTGCAGTGTATATTGACTCTCGTTTGCAAAATGTATCAAACTGTACAACAATGTCCCAAGGGGGAACATCATTTTGAGGCTTGTGTCACAATGTGCAATGTGCTCTTTCAGTGTCAGCTTCTACTATAGGCTCTGCTAAGTGTAGTTGTGCAAATAATTCAACAATAAAGGCAATCGTATATCCTTTTCCAGCATCTTCCTGTACCCCATGTATTTGCAGATTCTGTCTGTGACTTCACCTTGATGATCCACCAGTTTGATCTGGAGGTCAAGCACTTGATCTGCTAGCTTGTCTGTTCTAGTTTTTTGCTTCAAACCCAGCTCTAGAGCTTTATCTGTGGTTGTAGCAACATCTGCAACTGTGGCAGTTAGTTCTTTAAACTACTGTTCCAAAGGTTTTAGGGCAGCTTGCCAACTTTCTGTAAGGGTGATTTGCATTTGCTGCATCTGTGCAGCTGAATCAGCAAGAGAGACAGCTTTTCCGCCTTTGCAGGCCTTTGACAACTTTCCCGCCTTTGCTTTGCTAGTTGTCATCTTAAGCATGTCAGTTTCACTCTCTGTCAAGCTGTCAAAAGTTACAGCGCTCTAAACCTATGAGACTAGGAGCCTGAAGAATAAGAATTACAGTGCATACAGTCTCCCCTACATCCCCTGCCTGATGCTACTCACAAAACAAGATAAAGTTGGACAATCATCTACTTTTAGCATGAAATCAGCAAGGAAAGTTGCTGAGGAAGAATTAAACAGCCATTTTGGTAGCAGGCTAGCCACGCCCCTCAGATTTTTAAAATTATAATTGCAGGTCTGGACCCATGTAAGGTATACTTCACATTTAAACCATCCAACCCCCCACCAAAAAACCACACTTCCTGGTAGAATCCATGTGTCCAGTTCCTTCCAATTCTGTCTTCTCTAGAATTGTGCTGGGGCCAACGTGCTATCACAGCCAGCCAATTAACAATAAATATAGTTTGGTTTAGATAGCAACTAATTGCTGTGGATGTTTTATTTTCTTCCCCCAAAAGCTACATTTTTTCCTCCTTAAAAACTCCACCACCTTACTTTAAAATTTTACAGAAATTTGATGTATTGATTTTTCAATGAAGGCACAGTCTGCAATCTTCTTGAAGCATTCCCACATTCCTGTTCAATCCTGTGTAGTTCCATTATAAGGGGCTGAAGCAGACATTGAATCCTTTATGTCATGGAATCAGTCTGTGGGATCACATGTGCCATCCTACCAGCCTTTCCCACTCAAAAGCAAGTCCCTCACAGCTTAATTATAGTTATGCACTGTCAGCACAAACATTAACATTAACCTGAGTTTATCTTAACCAGCATTTTAAACCAAGAACTGAAGCTGATTAAAACGTCTGGTTATTGACCAAACACTGCTTGGCATTAGCTATTGTTAACACTAGCACAGATATAACTCTTCATGATGTTTGAAGCTGATATGCGTGTGTGTGTGTTTGTTACACACAAGCCTGGAGGATGTACACAAACCCATCTGAGAGACAGAAAATGCTATATCCAGACTGGCCTAAAAAATGTAAATGTACTGCCTTCAAGTCGATTCTGACTTATGGCGACTCTCTGAATAGGGTTTTCATGAGGCTGAGAGGCACTGACTGGCCCAAGCACCCAGTGAGCTTCATGGCTATGTGGGGATTCGAACCCTGGTCTCCCAGGTAGCAGGCCAACACCTTAACCACTACACCACACTGACTCTCTAAATTGTACATTAAAGAATTGTACATTAAAGAATCTGCCCTCTTGTATAATTTATTTTGGGTCTTGAAGTAGGGCATGAAGAAAAGTACTTCAAATTACAGCAGCCTGCCCTGCAGCCAGTTTCAAAATATTTCGTGAAGTTAGAAATCTGATCATGCTGCAAAGGATCAGATTGTTCTAAAAGTCTTAATTGGTCTGGCATACCAGAATTTTGCTTAACAGTGAATAAAGAAACTAGTTTTCTGAAATAAGTACTTTCTACTGGATTGTTAAAAATAGGGAAAAATATATTCATTCATGCATATATTGAACTCCAGATTTCATTCCAAAGTTTGTTAAAAAAAAGCAAACAAAAAGTGAAAATTGATTTTCCATTCTTTACCAGAATAAGAAGATACAATGTTCATTTGACTTTACAGTATCAGTATAGTCTCCTTTCTAGCAATGGTAATACTGACATAATCAAAAGGTCAGAATGATTGCCTTTGGCAATTAATGTCATATCTACCTTGATGAGTCCATTTGGTATAAAATAGGAGAGTTCTCTTGGAATTGCCACTGTAATTAATATAGAAATAATTTACATGTAATAGAAAAAACAATATTGTAGAAGTTGAGTTTATGTAGGGCCTGGTTTTTTTAAAAAAGGGAACTGATCTTTTTCAAAAATATTTTTAAAAAACAGAATGACAGTACCTTAATAAACAGTAACAGGAGACATCTATTTCTTCATTTTGCTTGTTTTAAACCAGTGCATATTCAAAGGACTCATTCGCCATCCATATCAATACTATGGACGCTGAACAAGCTTGCTCTTGCTCCCTTCTCGCTCACTCAGTTTGAAGTGAGTATAAGCTAAAATGCCAAACAATGTGCACGTAATCCCAAGGCCTTGATTAATTGACAAAGGGTCCTTAAATAAGAGGTAGCCTCCCATGAGGGTGATACAGAATTTGAAGTGTCCAAACATATTGTAGCTACACATTTCTGTTAAGGAGCATATATTTACCAAAAATTGTTAAATGTGTTAAACATGCTGAGTCAATGTTTCACTTATTTATACGCCAAATATGCAGCCCTGTGCAAAGTCTGGCTGTTTAAAACCTACTGCAGTCAATGGGATTAATAAGCAGTCTAACTGGGCACAATGCTGCAGCCCATGCTTGCTACCTAGATTGTCCCCATCGCTCTGTCAACCCACGTTTGGCTGTCAGCTACATCTCAGCTACTATAATATACGCTTTTCATGCTTTATATAACAATATGCATTTCATATAACTTTTATCAACAAACTGAAATGTCATTATTGTTTAATTACTAGGAAGTGACAAAAGTACATCCAAGCATTTGAACGAAGTTGTGCTAGCAGAATTCAAAGCAACTGCTTTCTGGGCACAATGCAAGGGGCTGGTTCTTCCCTATAAAGGGAGACTGCTTCTGTCTCCAATTATCTCAAGCAGCAGAACTGGGGAAGACCCTTGTCTGCAACACTGGAGAGTGACGCCAGTCAGAGTAGGCTTAGGCAGGCCAGTGGTCTGATCTGGTATAAGGCAGCTTCGTATGGTTGGTGGGTTGGATGAGTCTCAATAGCAGCTTTTGTGACCAGTAAGGGGTGCAGACTGGGGAGGAGAGAGTTAGTGACATCCCCCCCTCTGATTGATACAGGATCTTTGGATCCTAGCCACTGTGTTTTTGCAGTCTTGTAATCAGGACAAAACATGTTAATTATCGGTTGCTTCACATCCCACTGTCTTTACTTTATTAAAGTTAGCAGTGTGAATACTAAAGAAATGGCTCTTTTTTCTAATGGAAAGCAAGACATATGATTTAAAAAAAAGGATACGTTACTGGTGAAGTATTCCCAATGATCCAGTAAATTGACAAGTTCACCATAAAGGCTATTATTCCAGAGAGCAGCACCATAAACTGTGGATTAGTAACAGAAAAAAAATTAGCACTCTGGCATGTTTTAAGGCATCAATACATTAATAATGCTGAACAGCTACAGCACTATACAGCAAAATGAAACAAGCTGACAATCAAATGATCAAATATGGCTTCTAAACAAAATGTCATACTGGTTTCCAGAGCACACAATGTTCCTCCTTAACGTAGCATGAACAGCTGCTAAAGGAGGCATGGATTCTCTTTGACCACTCCCCTCAGTCTAGTTTGAGTGTCTTGATTTGGTCAGAAGCTACAGTGCCATTTTTGCTTTCCCAATAATTCCACATGAACATAATTGGCTGCTTACTTTGTAAGCACAAATGTTGTGCTGATTGACGTTATTTGGAAGCATTTAGGGGAATCCTCTGGAAGCTGCAAAAAGGCTTTTTCTGGTGTAGTACTTAGCCTGTGGAACTCCCTGCCTCAGGAGATCCATCTTCCTCCTGAAGTGATAGTGTTTTGATACAGGCTGAAGATCTTTTTTATTCTAGCAGGCTTATAGCTTGTCTGGTGTTAGAATGTATTAAGCCCAGTTGCCTGTCCCTGTTACTGATTTCATTTGCTGCTTCCCCGGCAATGCTTTATGTTTTGTTTTCAACTTGGGCTGCTTTCACACATGAGGCTGATTGTGTTAGTTTAATGGATTAAAAAGGTAGCACTTCTTTCCCAATTTCTAAAATTCCTTTCATGCTGCCGTACCTGTTGCATTAAGGAACAGTACCTTTTCCAGCCAATATACCAGCATTTCGCGCAATGGTCTTTCACGCAGCTCCAATGAACATCTTGTTTTTGTCCCTCACACCTTATACATGTACGCTGTTCCCCACTGTGTAGGAAGTCTAAGATTTTGTCCCATTGTCATGCAAGCCCTCTCCCTTTAACATTTGACTTTTAAATTACGTTAGTTGTATAGATACAGGGGTGTGTGTGGGAAATGCTGCTGCTACCAGCACCTTTGCTGGAATACTAGAACAATTTTCATCCGGGGGGGGGAAAAGCACACCTAAAGAGCAGGAATGTGCTGCATGCTGGGATGCCTGTCGTGAGTAGCTGCAGCTAGCACAAAACTCCTGCAATCTTCTGGGTTCCCAGCCTTGCAAACAGATTATTTCTGGTATTATTTATTACAAAAATTAGCACGAAACTTGCACTATATTCCATTAGAATTCCGGAACTAGCGTGTACGTTGTGTGAAAAGTCAAATATAACATGCAAATACCAGGTAAGAAATTGTCAGAATAGCAAAATAAAGTGCAATGGGAAAGCAGCCCTGATTGTTTTTTTAAATGCTGATGTTAGCTGCCTTGGGCACTTCCACTGTTTTATTCTATCACTGCTGGGGAAAGTGTTATGCTTGGTGTTGTTACTGATTTTTTAAAAATGTTGGTATTTTTAAGTACTGTACAATTGTTTTTAGCTTGAAAGAGGCCTAGAGCAGTTTATGGATGGGCAACCACCCAAATATAATAGGTAATAATAATTTCAAATAGAGAAGGATATAAATATTTTATTAAAACGTTTGCACGTTGTGAGTTTTTTCTCTGAAATAGTTGCTCCCAGGAAGGGGTTAAGCACCATCAACTTAGAAGCCTTATTACTAGGGGGCAGCATGCAGCTCAATCCTATGCATGTTTACTCAGAAGTGAGCTCTCATTATATTTAGTGGGGTTCACTACCAGGTAAGTGTACATAGGATTACACTATGAGATGGTCAGAACAATCCCAATGAGGAGATACACTAGGACATGCTGGCATATCTCCTGTATAAATTAAGCTTCATCCTAATTGCTTCTGACCGAGAGGTATGTGGAACGGGGGCATGGGAGAAAGTAAACCTTCATTTTTACCTTTCCATTGACTCCTGTGGGATGAATTTAGTTACACCTGCTTTTTTGATGGTGTAGTTTGCGCTGAACTATGTGGGTGGGATCAGTGAATGGAGTTGGGTTGCAGTGTAACTTTATTTATTCCTCTATCCCCCCCAACACACCCATTCACCACCCTTATCATACCCCTTTTTTTGTACCCTTTGAACCGGCATAACTTTTGCCTGCTTAAAATACGCCAGCAGGACTTTCCGTTAGTCAGTGTGAGTAAATACTCTGGAGGAAGTCATTTACGTTGGCTTATGGCCAGCTCAAGGGGTAGGGAGATAAGCCACATCCTAACCACTCCCAGCTGGTGCATCTGGGGGTTAGGACTGCATTGCATGGCAGATTTTCAGAAGCCCTAGTATAAAACAACCCAAAATGGAGTCAAACATCTGTTTCGCTCTGACATACAGACATTTGTTTGAGGTGCAATGTTGTGAGAATTGCCTTTATTTATCACATTTATATGCCACCTTTCTTCGAGTTACTCCTGAACTGCAGAGCTGAAGGAAAGTATATGCTGGCCTCTGCCACAGATCAGGAGACCGGGAGCCACTGGGAAGCTACACCTCTCACCTCCCAGGAAGATTATAACAGCCAAGAGGGAAGCAGCCTGGGTTTATCCATGAACCAGGGAAGGAGCTGCTATAGAGAGCTCTCCAACTGCTGGATGCCCTGGTACCAAAGAGCTGAAGGGAAGTACACTTTGGCCCCATCCATCAGCTAGGGACTAAGGGAAGCTGGGTTGTGTGGGTTTGGGGTTTGTGCCTATTACAATCTACTGTAATCTGCCTCGAGGATCATTCAGTCAAAAGGCAGGATACAAGTTTTCTAAATAATCATAATTCATAATAAAGACATAGGATTCTCATCAAGACACTGATCAGACCCAGACCTGTTTAGTTTCAGGAACAGTGCTACATCATGTTCCTTCAGAACCAATCCCTGAAGAAGTGTGATGAGCAAAGAACTCCGTAGCCACCACTTGTTTGGACGAATCAATCTCAGTTCAATAAATAAGGCAAGTTACGATCCATAACTAGTTGGGCCTACATAAATGGCCCCATGATTCCTAGTACTTGGCACCTGTTTAAGCCAGTGGGCAATAAATAAATGTCTGGATTAACTTATTTAGTTCAGAATGTAACCTCCAAGCTTCGGTTCTTTCCAGCCCCCTATATTTGAAGCAGTTGTTCAAGAAGTTCTATTTGGCCAAGGATTTTCCACTTTGTATACCACAATTACTATAACATTTCATTTTTGATGATGCTACTTAAGTGTGAATAGCCAAATTTTAACAGGTTTTTTACACACACGCACACACACACATACATGGCTTACCGCTGCAGAAAGTGTCCAGGGACCAAATATTCCACCTTCGCCAAATACTGGTTCAAAGAAGGGAACGACACACAACAGCATACCACAAGACATTGGGGCTTGATAGTACAGCAACTGCATGGAGTTCACCTGTAGTTCATGTTGCTTTGCTCCTACCCACTAAATCAAGAAAAATACCTTAATAACCTGTGACATCCAACTGTAATTATCTTTCAAACACACCTGGTTCTTGGTCAGCTATCCAAATGGGCATAAATGTTGACTGAACATAAGCAAAGGTTTTGAAACAGTTTCAATGGTGGCAGCGGAGTTTACCTCCGAGAAACAATAGCAGGTTAAGGGAACAGCCCACAGATATGGTTTTTTTAAAAAGGCGCAGAGATACACGGGAGTGAGGCTTGTCTGTGAACCTGGTTGTTTATAGCAATGCCTGAGGGAATACAGTAGAGTCCCTGGTAGCAGCATTGCTATGAGAGTGTGTTGGGTAATTAAAATGTGTCTCCATCAGCTATATCTTGGAGCTCCTCTGTACATGCTGATCCCTCCCTCTAGTTTTTCAGCATCCCAGTGTGGGCTCCATAACCATCAGCACTCACCTGTCCACGTTTGCTATTAGAAGGAGTGATATAAAGAGCTAGCCAAAATTAGTAGTTTTTCAGTTATGAAATGTGTGTACAAAGCTTTTGAATGGCTGCTCTGATCTTAACTGTTCCCATTTTAGGATCACAGTTTCAGAATAAAAATACTGTATAGTATTTGTGAATCAGTCAATAATTTGGTCAATAAGTAGACGAACAAGAACTGCCACTGTAGCCGCTATAGTTTTCATTACAACATACTTTAATGTTTGTCTGGAAACTAGAAAGACAGAAAATGCTCCCTGTTATGTGATTATGACATCACTGTGTGTTATTCTAGCTTCTGCTAAAGAGGTTACTGCTCTTGAACAAGACTCCCTATTATGTGATTATGACATCACTGGCTTGTTGCTGTAGTTACTGGAGCTACTGCTCTTGAGCTGGTTCACCACTCTTTCTCCTGCTGTCATCTTGAATGCTGCAAAATCTTGTCAGGCCTTTCAGGTAAGAAAGTTTCAGTTTTTGATGGATGGAAGATGGGGATACTGCATGTATGGCTATCAAAGCTAGGTTCTCACCATCTTTCTTGATAACTTACTCTCCTTTTGTATGCCATAAAAACTCTTTTCTCTCTCACCGCATCATTAGGGACCTTAGGAATGCAGAGGAGGGGTGCAGAAGCCAGGAGAAAGCATCCAAAGAGGGGGAAGAGATGGATTTGATTGAGGCTTGTCTGTGTGTTTGGAGTATTGCTAACCTCCCTTGTTGCAAGGGAGTCGAATACCCCTAAGTATGGCAGCAGGATAGGATAAGAGTTCAGATGACCTTCCTTTTTAGAAAAAAAAATTAATCACAACCAAAATTCAAGCATCCCCTCTCCCATCCCCACTCTGTCATATCAAATTTCAGACCTTTCATGATCCCTCCTTCACTCAAATCTGGCAATTTGTCCCCCCCAACCCTAAACACGTCGATGCTCTCTTCTGTCTTTTGCTGTCTCTAGCTCAGTATTGGAGGCCACTGAGCAGCAGAGTGGACAGTACACCAACAGCTCCCGCAATCTGTCCATCTGACCTAACAACATCTTTAGCTATTCCAGAATCAGTAGGAAGCCCACAATAATAAATGCAGGCTTCTTACAGACTCTTGAAGTAGCAACCAATCACTGGTGCTAAGATCCAGGAGATGCTACTCTGTATAGTACTAGAATCATCCAAAGATTGGATGATATTATAATCTTATTCTATCCCATATTAAGACTGCAATCCTAACCCATTTTACTTGGGATTAAGCCCCATTGAATTCAATAGGACTTACTTCTGAAGAGACATAGGGTTGTATTCAACTAAGTCCTACTCAGAATAGATGCACTGAAATTAATGAACCTAAGAAGAGCCTGCTGGATCAGGCCAGTGGTCCATCTAGTTCAGCATCCTGCTCACACTGGTTGGCCATTGTGAGAAAACGATGCTGGACTAGATGCGTCAGTGGCCAACCAGGTACCTGCAGTAAGTCCGCAAACAGGACCCGAGTGTAGGAACACTCTCCCCTCCTGCGGTTTCCAGAAACTGGTATTCAGAAGCACACTGCCTCCAACTATGGAGGAAGAGCACAGCCATCTCGGCTAGAAGCCACTGATAGCCTTATCCTCGATGAATTTGTGTAATCCTCTTTTAAAGCTGTCCAAGTTGGTGACCATCACTGCCTCCTCTGGAAGCGAATTACTTAGTTTAATGGTGCCGTGGGAAGAAGTACTGTCTTTTGACTGTCCTGATCTTCCAGCATTCAACTTTGTTGGATGTCCATGAGTTCTAGTGTTATGAGAGAGGAAGAAAAGTGTCTCTCTGTTCACTCTCTTCATGCCATGCATAATTTTATGTCCTTCTATCACATCATCTCTTCTATCATATCGCTTTTCTCTAACCTAAAAAATCCCAAATGCTGAAACCTTTCTTCATAGGGGAGTCACTCCACCCCCCTAATGCTTTTGGTTGCCATTCCCTGAACCTTTTCCAGTTCTACAATATCCTTTTTGAGGCGAGGAACTGCACACAATATTCCAAATATAGGTGTACCATAGATTTATACAACAGCATTATGATATCAGTAGTTTTATTTTCAATACCTTTTCTAATGATCCCTAGCTTGGACTTTTTCACAGCTGCCACACACTTAGTCAACATCTTAATTGAGCTATCCACTATGACCCCAAGGTGTTTTTCCTGGTCAATCACTGCCAGTTCAGACTCCATGAGGATATATATGAAATTAAGATTTTTTGCTCCAATTGCATAACTTTACACTTGTTTACATTGAATTGCGTTTGCCGTTTTACTGCCCATTCACTCAGCTTTTGGAGCTCTTTGCAATCCCTTTTTGTTTTAACAACCCTGAACAATTTAGTATCATCAGCAAACTTGGCCACCTTACTGCGCACCCCTAACTCCAGATCATTTATGAACAAATAAAAAGCACTGGTCCCAATACTGAACTTTGGAGGGCTCCACCTTCTACACCCCCCCATTGGGAGAACGGTCCATTTATTCCTACTCTCTCCTTTCTGTTTTCTAGCCAGTTCCTGATCCACAAGAGGACCTCTCCTCTTATTCCATAACTGTTAAGTTTAGTCAGGAGTCTTTGGTGAGGTACCTTGTTGAAACCTAAGTTAGTCATGTGTATTAACTTCAGTGGGTCTATTCTGGGTAGGACTAGCATTGAATACCACCCATAGCACGGTTTGTGCTGTTCGCATCTTACAGTCCATTCCTATCCAGCTTATTCAGAAGTTAAACCCCACTGAATACCTTGGGTCTTGCTCCCTAAAAAGCATGTTACAACCTCAATATGTCATTTATAGTGCTTATCCTTGGATACTGTGGTGTAACGGTTAGGGTGTTGGACTATGACCTGGGTGACCAAGGTTTGAATCCCTGCTCAGTCATGAAGTTCATTTGGTGACCTTGAGTCAGTCACTTTCTTTCAGCTTAACTTACTTCACAGGGTTGTTGTGAGGATAAAATGGGGAGGGGAGAATCATGTACACCACCTTGAGCTCCTTGGAGGAAAGGTGGGATATAAATGTAATAGATACATAAAACATTTCCCCATGTTTCTTTTTACATAGAAAAGCAGGACTGGATTAGAGATGTAAAATTTCTGGAAAGTTTGATGCCATGGGAAAACACAGAAATTTTCAGAAAAATTGAAAAAAAATGCACTATTAGCACTTCTTACAGATTGAAAGTCACTTCAGGAACATCAAATGTAATTATGTACAAGTTGGTTTGGCATAAAATTATCACATTAGGTATATTAAAAGTACATTTTATTCAAACAATTATTACAAATTGAATTTACTTTTTAAAATTTTTACTTTTTTCTGTAACAAATGGATCTAGAAGATCCTGAACTGTAATGAACCTCTTTCATTTTGCCAGTTTATGAGGAGCAGGCAAAAAACAATTAAAAAAAACCCCAGAAGAAACCATCAACATTAATAACAAAAAAAACCATTTATGTCTCCGCTAGTCCTCCACAGTGTCAAGCAGACATAAAGTATCCATTCCCATAAAAAGAACTGAGAAAAAGTGGGGGAACCAAGACTCAATGAAACATTTTATTCATTATGCTAAAATAAAACATTCCATAATCCATTTTTTCTTCATTTTTAAAATTTTTTCCAATTTTTCAGAAAAAAACAAAAATGGCTTTGGAAAAAAAGGAAAAAAACTCATTTCCCCCCCAAATTTTCCCATTTTTTCCCCGGGCCTTCACATCTCTAGACTGGATTAAAATATCTGCTCACTCATAAAATATGCTCTTAGGTGTTTTTGGGAAAGTATTTTCTTTTCATCCCCCATTCCATTGAAGTAAAAATATCATCCACCTCTCTCACAAAAGCTGTTATGGAAGAAATAAAGCAAACGTGGAATAAAGTGGGCCTCAAGTGAGGAAGATGTGCAGTGAATTTGAGGGGAAATCCTTTAAGAATATTTCAGGTGGTATCCAACTGAACAGTTCTGCTGGTGCAAGTACTTTGGGGTGTGCAACAGAACTTCGCCTCCCTCCTCTTGCACCCCCCCAAATCTAATGAAGTATTGGGGGAACTCCCAGAACATATTTAGGGGAGGGAAGAGGAAGTTGCACTACACGGACAAAAATTGTTGTGCTAGTGGAACTGTTGAGTTGGATACTGCCCATCATTACAGCTAAATATTTCTTTCATGCTCATGTGCACAGGTACTTGGAATCTCTGGGATGAGTATAAAAATAAAGGAGTATAACTTCAGTTTTGTGTCTTTGGAGGCCATTGCACAATAGTCAAGTGAATACTTCCTAAACAAGGGTGCACATTTTCACCCCAAAATAAATACTGTAATCATATAATACTACCACACCCAGATTTGTCTGTTGCTTACAGACAAATAGTTTCAGGTGTTGACTACTACTATTTCATATTATAGTGTTGCTAAGAGTGTGAAGTGCAGCAAGAATATACTAGCACTACAGTCCCTTCCCAGAGGGTCTACCATCAGAGACAGACAGGACAAAGGTGGGAGACTTACAAGCATTACATCAAAATGATTATTATTTTGAATCTGAAACTGCATATGATAAAAGGTGATTTCTTACCACTTGGTAAAGAGATGTAACTAGAACACCAAGAGAAGCAAATACCATGCCAAGAAAGTTAAATTTCATGTCGTAATAGGAATTTAGGAAAACACCTAAAGTAATAGGAATCTGTCAGGGAGAGAAAAATGAATGTTACATGTTCTACGTATTCACTGACAATACAACTCAACAAAACAAAACTTTTCTTATCCCCAATGTCTCAAAGCCCAAACTTCTATGCTCACATCCAGAGATGGTGCATCAATAATAATTTGCCAGAGGAAAAAGATCACCACCGATAAAATTCACATATAATCAATGTTATTGGTTAAGAGAAATGAAAGTAGTGACAGCTAACAATGTATCTGCCATCTAGAACATTGTGGGCAGTTTGCACCTCTTTAAAATGAAGAACAAGATTTTGTTCAAGAAAACCCAGCGGAGGAGCACCCCACAGATACAAAGAGGTACAGCTCATGGAACAGGATGATTAACTGAACCACCTTTTCACACAACTTTGCCTTGGCTATTGCATCGCATTCAGCTCACAATGATATCTACTATGATATAGACATACCTAATCTAAAACCAAAGTGTAATCTTTGCTTCAGAGGTATTCTTTCTACTCTTATGCAAGTTTATGCAAATCCAGTCAACAGATTGACTAAAACCGAAACAATCGATTCAAATTTGGGGGCTTAACAGCATGGTCAGGAGATCCTAAATGAAATGCATTGCTCTTCAAAGCACATCACAACTTTCTCCCCTTTCCTACCGTTAATTTTTCACAACCTAAGCTACCCTTTTTCTCCATGAGCTTCAGAAGAGCAATGTACACTTTTGAGAAAGGGAGAGGAGTCACTCCTTGTTTAATAGGTCTAGACCTTATTCCAGAACACACTTTTTTTCAGAGAACATCGTTTCTCTGCATTTTAAAACGGTAATCCGAATCTGTGAAGGAGAAACAGCAGAAAGTGTCAGCTGGGCTTAGTTTGTGGCTCAAGCATCAGCACACATTTTCGGTAGCAGGCTATATTTAGGGCATACGAGGTAATAATACAAAGCACCTCTGCCCCTGTGCAGCGTGAACTGCCTTCACAAATTGGCACAAGGAGGAAAGAGGCTTTCAGGTCTGAGCCTGAGAGACTTTCGGGAGCGTTTCTTTTTAGAAATCACAGCTCTGTTTGGTGGGTGGACAGCAGCTGATGTTTTAGGGAAACGTTCGCGTGTACAGACGAGAGCAGCTCGTCACCCTTTCCCCTTGTTTGAGGAAGGCTTCCAGGGTCGCTCTGTTTCTGCACAGCTGACCCTCCCCCCTTCCTTCTCCTCACCAGGGTGAGCTTGATGCGGGTAGGGAAAGTCTTGCCGTAAGCCACGCTCTGGATGAGCACGATGACCGGCGTGGTCATGGCCTTGGCCAACTGGTAGGTGCCGATCGTGTTGTTCTGCAGGGACAGGTTGGTGAACACCACGAAGCCGCAGAAGCTGAGCGCCAGAGGCAGCACCTGGCGGGACCGCAGGCTCTTGGGGGCGAAGATACCCAGCGCCTGGCACACGTACAGCCCCAGCCAGGTGACGGCGAAGTGCACCAGGGTCAGGGTCAGGTTGGGAAAGCCCGTTCGCACATACAGCCACTTGTTCAGGAAGACGATGCAGATGGACGCCGCTAAGTTCACCAGCAGCCCTGCCGCCAGGCGGCCCCGCTCCGGAACCCATCCCATACTGGGGTCTAGCCCCAGCTCCTCGTCCACAACCTCCGAAGCAGCAGGAGCGGCCACTGCTCTCGGGCAGGCGGCGGCAGTACTACTGACCGCCACCACCGCCTCCTTTCCGCCCGCCCACTACCGGGCCACGTGGCTCTGGCGTAGGTTCTTCCGGTGCCACCGGCGGGCAGCCCCGCCCTGGCAGAATCCGCCCCCCAAGTTCCCAGCGGATATGGTGTTCGGAAATAGCCCCCGTCTTCTCTGTCTCTTTTTGCAAACGCAGAGAAAGCAAAGTCGTTATTTGTGGGGAGAAACCGGGGGTGGGGATGCCTGTCTGTGCCAATTTCAAACCCGTCCCAAAAAACTGGAGGGGATCGCTGTCCCTCCTAATGAGGACATGTAAAACGCATGCGCGACCACAACGTTCCCAATACTGCTCCCTTAAATGTCTGGTTCACGTTAAGTATTGCAGAAATTACTAGCCGTTGCTAACTCTCAGCTGAATGAATGAATGAATGGGCTACTGGAGTACCAGCTCGGTTCTGGCTGGGCTGGGAGCAGCAGTTTGGATGTCCTCCCTCTCTCCCTCGGCCGCGACTCGCGACGCCCCCCTCCCCAGGCTGAGGCGTCTCGCCCCCCCTTATTCTTCCCTCCATCTCTCCCTCTGCCCGGCGGCGGCGGCGGCAGCTGGGGGCGATGGGGAGGCGCCTGGCGAGGCAGGCGGCTCGGGCTGGCCAGCCGGAGGAGCAGCCGCGGCGGGAGCGGCAGAGGCGGCGTTGGCGTTGAGCGGGACCCGCGGCAGGCGAGCGGCCGGTCTGCCCGGGCGGCTCGAGATCAACAGCCATGAGCTCTGCGGGGGCAGACCACTTCAAAGACATCAGCCCTGTGGTGACTCCAGAGTGGAATATGGTGATGAGCTTCAGCTTTGACAGTTACCAGCTGGAAGAAGAGGAGCTCCAGGCTAAAGGGTGTCAGGCCAAAGGAGTCCTCACTTTCATGGAGCCAGTCTGTGAAGACCCTGAACCGCAGGATCGCTACCATTGGATTTATTTTGCTATGCTGCTAGCAGGAGTTGGGTTTCTCTTGCCATATAATAGCTTTATCACAGATGTGGACTATCTTCATCACAAGTACCCAGGTACAAGTTTCCTCAATATTTTAAAACTCCCAAAATGTAGATTTAGGCTGTTTTGCTGGACTCAGTCATTCTAGCATGAGATTCGTCACTCTTTGATATCTGCCGAAACTAACAGCACAGTTCTAGACATGTCTTTCTCAGAAGTATTCTTTGGACTTCTCCTGTGCCCATCCTTCTTCTCACCCACATTTATTTACGTATTGACTATTGTAATTTGTATTGTTTTATTGATGTATTTTGAAGTATTTTGATGTATTGATGTATTTTTATATTTGTGTTTTTTTGTAAGCTGTCTTGAGGGCCTTGTGGCTGAAAGGCAGGGTAGAAATAAACAACAACAATACTGAAAAGTATTAAGATTCATATGAAACCAGTGCCTGTGTCTTTGCACATGTAACTTTAGTCAGAGAAACAGAAAGTCCAGAACTTCCAAGAAGCAAGAGGTAGTTAGTCTGGGCAGAGCCATTTTCATTAGTTGAAAAACTGAAATGAATTCCCATGTTTGATTGGTAGGTAACTCAATGTGTGTGAGTGTGATAGAGACATTAATTCATTTTAATGAGACTGTAAGTACAGATTTGGCATTTTTGTAATAAGCTTCAGTCGAATAAGAGAGAAATTTATTATTAATGATTAAAAAATAATCCAAATTTTGTTTAAATCACTGGTTTTTATCCACCCGAGTCTTGGCTGAGTGGTGCTGAGCCACCCCAAGATCCACTGAATCTTGAGCCAGCCCCACTGCTGTCACTTGACAGCATTGGGGCCAATCACCATGCTAGCTCCAGGCTGGCACAAGATCTGACTGCCTCCCAACTTGACCAGCATGCTCAGCAGGGCTGCAGATGTGGTGCTCCGAGTTCCAGTAAGTTCTACTGGGCAGTGGCTAGGGTTAAAATTGCACCCTAAATTTCCAATCTGTCCTTATAGGGAATTACGGGTGCTATTTCTTGATAATTAGACAAGTTCTCAAGAAAGTGGCACTACACTGTGGTTGGAATCCTGGAAACAAGCTACTTCATACCCACTTGATGTTAATGCTCAAGCAGGTGTGTTTACATAAACACACATATGTACCTAGAACCCTTCAATCTCACTTCCAAGTTACACAAAACTTTTGGTAATCAGTCAGAATATGGAAGACAAGGCTACTGTCCTGAGAAAAAATGCTCAAACAGGATTTTAGCTAGAGCGTTTCTCCTGACAGAAGGTCGTACTGACTCACATTGGTTTAAGTCCAACCCAACAATCTAGCAAGCAAATGCATATACTTGAAGTGACTCATTTTGTACATTAAAGTTCTTTTTTATATTAAATCAAACAGTTATTTTTAATTTTATTGGGGAAAAAAGAAATACAAATGTCAAAGTCATTTGCCATTTTACATACACAAAAAGCCATTCTGTTAACAACAATGCACTCTGTAGCGTGTTTAAAACAACATTTCTATACCAAACATTGGGGGTTGAATCCAAAGGTTCCTTTCTACCTTCACCTGGAAGAGAAAACCCTTTGGGCCTAATTTTACATTTACTTGTGCCATCATTCAACATTATTTTTATTACTTAGAATGATGGAATCAAGATTGAATTTCATATCCAAGAGGATCAAGACCCTTATCTAAAAGCATGAGGGAAGACTCCCTTAGCTTCTGTAGCAGCTTCCTGAGTTCATCCTTCGAAAATACCTGAAGGAAAAGAGGAAGATAAGCATAACAAGTTTATAGATACCTTCGTAAGCACTGATTATATGAGAAACAAGTTAATATGAACAATTTTAAGTGTGGAAAGGAGTGATACCATTTATCTACAACAATCCCAAAATATGGGGCTTGGAGTTTTGGGAGAATTTGGTTTAGGAATGCTTTTTTAAAAAAATAACATCCCCTCCCGAGCACTTTCTTTCCCTAAAAGGTTGTCTTCCATGAGAAAGTAATTCAAATAAGTAGTCCTAAGGACTCTTAACTCTCAGAGATGTTATAATCACTGGGATATCTGTTCATTTACCTTATTAGCATACCAGTACCCTACATTATTCCAATCCTCTTTCATAATGTTCCCTTTTCTTTTTTAAAATATCCCCAAAATAAACACACAGGATTGTATTCCACTGCTGTGTCAGCTCTAGATGGTCATCCAACCCTCTGGAGTTAATTTTGAGGGCACGCAGGAAGAGGATGTTCCATTACACACACCCAAGTCCCTTGCGCCAGTGAGCTGCAGTGTTGAATACAGCCCACACATCTTTTCTCCACACAGACTTTAAATAATATATACTACTTGATGTACTGACTACTATCTTTTGTGCTTTGGGATTTTTGACACAAAATATACAGACAATGAGACCAAAGTGCTTGTTAGGGTGTGGATTCTCTCACTTGAATAGACAAGCAGAGCATTTAAAGCTTAAAGCAAGTGAACTTTACCATGTAGAGTTTGTGCCGATCTGACGAAATCAAGTCAGCAAGCCTTAGGTCTTCCTGATACTGTCCTGTGCTGTGTAATACTGTATGAAGGAGGAAGCACATCATTGGCAAGCAGAGTTTTCGTAGCATTATCATCTGATGAGTACGCTCAGGGTCATCTTCTGCACCCTTGATTAGAAAGTGGGTATTAGTTTTAAACAAAAGTATCCCAGACAATTTTAACACACTCTATTCTAATACTTAAAAAATCATATGCAAACACACAAAATTAAAACATGAAAATGCTAAACCCTGCACCCACTTCAACTTGACCCTATGAATGGCAGCTAGTCATGATGGCTATCTTCAGAGTCAGCATGCCTCTGAATACTGTACTAGCGTCTGGGGATCACAAGTAGGAGAGATCTGTTGCTCATCCTGTTTTGGGCTTCCTACAGGCAGATAAGTTGGTCGCTATGAGAAAAGAATTGCTGGACTAGACAGACCTTTGGTCTGATCCAGCAGGGCTCTTCTTGTATTATTATGATGCTGACCTTTAAAAGGTTTTGCAATAATTCATATTTGGCCTTTCAGTGTAGTATGTTAAAACCAGAGGAGCTGCTGTCTTGCAGTTACTTCTCCTTCTCTGTACGTGTAGGTAGAATTAACATATTAAGTATTCTTAGATTCTCCATGGAACACTCATTACAGAGTCAGTAGTCAATCCATAGACAGCGAAAGCTGAGCAACTGCATTGCAGCACATTAGCCTGGGAATCAACAGTGCTAGTCTCTTCCTGAGTTGGATCAACTTCACAAAGTCTACTTGAAACTCATGTCCACTACCTCTCTGACATCAACCATCCATCCTCCATCAACAAATAGTAAGACATTGTACATTTTTTCTTTCACATCAGCTGTAAGGGCATCCAAAAGACCTTTCCAAATACCATAGTCCATCTGAAAAAGAAAAGGCTAAGTGAATAATCCAGAAATGCTACATAACACTTCATGGTTTCTTCTCCACACTCTATTGTTTCTATTACCATTAATATATGAACAAGCCCAAGGGGGAGCATTATAGCAAAAGTTGTTCAGAACAGATTAATTGGTGCAGTCAACACTTTAGTATACTGCACAATTTAACACAATTTGTCTAAACTTCTCTGGGCCTCTAGAGGAAGCCTGTATGTATAGGGTAGGCTAAACAACTACTGTAGGAGATGGCTGTTATTTAACTGCAGGTGTCAATCAAAATAGCTATGTCCAGTTAAATGTTGCCAATTAAGTGGAATCCACTGTTTAAAGTGTTTTGCCTGACTGTGTCAGCCATGCAACTTGCTCGCTAATGCTCTCACGAACTGGATCTATTCAGAAATCTAACATCAGCTTGCAGGATCATCTATAGACAGGCTAGATGGATAATCCACATATACGAGAAGATAGGACACTTTTGGTTGAGAATTTGTATTTCATTAAATTTTAGCCAACAACAGGGAAAAAAGCTTTCACTTTTCATGTATAGTTACCTCATACTTCTTCTTTTTATGTTCATGGGCTACTGTTTCAGTGAAACTTGCTTGTGAAAGCTGACCAGGCTTCTGTGGCACTGAGTTCATGTGTTTGAACCACTCATTGAAAGATTCATGGGCTTCCTAAATTGGGTTGGAAATATTTAGTCATGTTAATGTAAATAAATGAAAAAAATATTTAGTAAATATTTTAATGGTGTTTGCATCAACTGAATGCTTTGACTTGATCCCTGATTGACTGCTATTAAATATACATTTGAACATCTCACTAATTTAGAGAAGTTGGAGCTTAGCTCTAGAACACTAGAAAAAATATGCATGTACAGTGTATTTCTCTCATGTCTAAGATTAGTCCACCCCCAACATATCTGATATTAGAAGATAGGTCTTCTAGGTACCACATTTTGGAATATAATCACAATCTTACCAGGTATGCTCTAATACATAAATGCTCTCTAATAGCATTGTCATCTTCAGCTGGAAGTGGACTATCCATTCCTTGCTCTTCCCACTGATTGTATATTTCTGCTATAGAGTCTTGTGGAATCTTTATAAACACATCTTTAGCTGCTTCATGTTTCTTAGATGCTGTAAAAGATAGTAGTTAAAGAGTTTCAATAAATTATAACTTGGATAAACCAAATAACTAAATTATACAGCCACAAGAGTGGCTGTATACTATAGTCAGCATGGATCTTTTGCATTCTGAAATGTTAAGTTGAAAATACCCCCATGCCATTCTGATGCTTCCCATAAGCTCATTTTTTAAAAAAAACCTTACAAAACTTATAGTCCTGAACTCAGAAACGCTTGCTTAACAACCCTGTAAATTTTCATGGCAATACACGAAACAGTCAGAGAGAATAGAGAGTTCAAAATGTGAAAAGAAAGAGAAAAAAACCAGAGCCCTTTCGGATTTTTTTCTGTCAGAGTTCTCATAATTTGTTGAAATTAATTAAAAATCAGCCATGTTCACAGAGTACCTGTAATCCTATTACTGACCTTGTCCCATACGCTGACCTTCATCTTCTGCAGTTTAAAAGTTAAAAATATGCCTGGCTGATTTTTAATTAATTAAAGAAATTTAGCATTGAACCAGATGATAAAGCCAGGCATGCTCAGTAAGAACCAACTGACAGTGTTCTAAAAGCCAGACTCACAGCTGCTGGGCTTGCCTAATCAGGGGGCCACACTCACACCAGATCTCTATTTCACTTTAGACAGTCATGGCTTCACCTAAAGAATCCTGGGAAGTGTGGTTTGTGAAGGGTGCTGAGAGGAGACTCCTATTCCCGATAGACCTTCAGTGGCCAGAGTGGTTTAAAAGTCAGTCACTCTGATTGAAGGTCTGTGAGGGGAACAGGGCATCTCCTAGCAACTCTCAGCACCCTTCACTAACTACACTTCCCAGGATTCTTTGGGAGACGCCATGACTGTCTAAAGTGAAATAAAGGTGTGGTGAGGATGTGGCCAGGGACAGCTTTGGTTTAAATCTGGGTGGCAAGCTACCTGCTGTAGAATAAAAAGGTGGGGGAAACCCTGAAAAAGAATGATACTGTTCACAATGTTTTCCTTTTGGAAAGGAAAGCGGCTTCCCCTCTGCCCAGTGCGACCCACCCAATTTCCTCCCCTCCCCCCCTCCTGCTCCCCTCCCTTCCCCTCACGCAGGTCAGTTTCACCTATCCTAAGCATCATTGCACAGGAGTAAATCCCATTGAACTCAAAAAGCATGCAAATAATCAAACTTGCCCTCCCCTCCTCCTCCCTCCTATCCCCTCCCCCTCCCTTCACTACTGCCTTTCCCTTTCCATCCCCTTTCTTTCTTCCCCCTTCCCCTCCCCTCTGCTCTCCCCTTCCCCCATGGTCAGCTTTACCTATCCTAAGCATGATTCCATGGGAGTAAATCCCACTGAACTCAATAATCATGCAAATGATCAAACCTGCAATCTCCTCTTCCTCCCTCCCATCACCTCCCTTTTGCCCCTTCTCTCCCCCTTCCTTCACCCCCTCCCCTTCCAATCCCCTCCTTCTGTTCCCCTCTCCCCCTTCTTCCTCCTCTCTGCTCTCCCCTCCTCCTTGGTCAGTTTTACCTATCCTTGCCATGATTGCACAGGAGTAAATCCCACTTAACTCAGTAAGTCCAATCCATTGTGTAGCTTGGAAGACTTTGGCAACATGTGCCTCTGTTAAAGACCAACCCAAATTGTATTTGCATTTTTACAAATGTGTAGGGCAATACAATATCTCAGAGAGGAAGTCAGGTCTCCTGCACCCCTAGTGCATTCACTATAGCTGTCCAATTTCCCTGCTTTTTAAAGTTTGATAGAAATATATGTTAGCTATAGGTATGTTCTTAAACCACAATGTTTTTTGCCTATTAGTGAATAGTTATTGGTTTCAGACTCATCATGCTTCCTCTATTTTTTCTAGTTTCAAACTGATAGATAATATTGAAGTACCCAAGAACTTTCTCATTATAGCATTGCTTTGTTTAAGTGCTTCAGCTCTCTGAGCAGGATCAAATACCAGCCAGTCCATCACATCAATCTTCAGCCGATCTTCCTGGAAAACAAGTTCTCTAGTCAGTATTTATAGTAAACAAATTTACAACAGTTGAGAATATAAAACAAGCTATAGACAGTGGTCACAATCTAGAGAACTACATGACTAGCACTGAACTTGTGCTAGGAAATCTAACAGCAGATTTGCATCATGTGACAAAACACTTTTAAGTCTTCCATGTTTCCAATCCAGTTTGTAAATATGGCATGGGTATTACTGTTCCAAGAGAAAAAATGGGTCTCATTTGACTTTCAAAAACTCTTTGGTTTGCCCAAATTACCTCTCTGTATTATAGCCACATAATTCTTCAATATACAATGTATGTAAAAAGTTAGAATAGTAGTAAACGTCAGGCAAAATATGGTGATGCCTATCAAAATCTTTACTTTGAAATGGTGAAAATGTTTGAAAAATTAGCAGTACTAGCAGTTCACTATTAGCCAGACTCACCCACAATTCATTATGAACATAACATTTGGGTTATGTAAGATTCATTCGTTATTAAAAAGATTCTTGGCACACACCATGTTTAAGTATTACTGAAAAGCAGTACAAATTTGTACTTTGTTGGACAGTATAAATTGCAAGTGTATTTGCAATTGCTGCATGACAGAAGAATTCTAGCTCTCCATTTTTGCCATCGCTTTTGTCTGAATGCATGTCAACTTCATACCAATACTTATGAGCAGTATTTGGCCCATATTGCAGTCAACAAAACACAAGGGGCATAATATATTTTAAAATTAGGATAGCTAAGAAAAAATGTTTTTAGTCTTCTTTGTTTGGAAAAAAGTGACTGGAAACTACAGGTAAAGAATCATGTGCTTTAATTTTCATCTAGTAATGTTTGTATTACAGGAAGAACACAGTTACCACCACTGCTCACCTCTGTTGTGCCTGTATCTATTGCAAGATCATGGTGAGTGAATTCACTTGCATCTTTTTTACAAATGTTTTCAACAACAGTTTTTGTGATAGTGGCAACTTCCAGACCTGAAAAATATACAACAGTTACATATGAGGAAACAGGAGGAATTTACAGGAATAAGAAATAAAGGTCATCAAAAGAAGAAAAAATAAGAGCACACCCACTGAGAAAGAGTACTAATAAGGCTAAATCAGCAATGTTGATAAATAACCGTAGTTTGCTTAGATTTGTATTTTTCAAAGCCAGAGGGTTTTAGAGAATGCTGACAAGGATTTCATAGCAGGACATTTGCAGAAGCAGGCACTGCCTCTCAAAAATTAAAATAAGTTTATAGAAGTTACTGAAGTCATTCCAATGTGGAGCAAATTTCAAGCTACAATTGTATAGCATTTACTATGAATGAAGTACTGTAACTGTTGCAGCTGCGTAAGAATATTTGCCCACTTGTAATTAAATGTTCACTAAGGAAAGAGAATGCTACTCCTCAATAACATAAATCACAAAATTTCTTACCTGCCTCCTTTGCTAACTCTAGGCAGTGGTGGCGTTGCTCGGTCTCCATAACATCTTCCAAGAATACAGCATAATGAGCAATAGCTGTATCCTGAGGCAAGTGGCTGACATAAAATGCTATAAGATCTGTGTGCTTCTCACTGATTAACCACTGCAGCATAAAATAAATTTAAACACAGTATGAAGATTTTGCTTTATTACACAGCCCATTTTATATTTAATCCATGCACATGTGCACAAAACTATGGAGAAAATCAGAATACATCTCTCTGCATGTGTCTTTACATCTGATAATGTTTTTCTTTCAACAGTTGTTCTGAAGACATTCTGCGGTTACAAACAGGATTGTTCATCGGCTACTTGTATAGACACTGGTCATCCTTGTGAAGACATGCTAGAAATAGCCACAATATTTCAGCTAAGAGTTTGCTCTTTATGATCTGTCCACATTTCCATTTGGAAAAAGAAAAAATGTTCTAGTACTTTTAGAGCTTATGATAGAATATACGAATCGAGAGACTTACCTGAATGTAGGTTTTCAAAACATCAACAGATACTTCCTCCTTAATGGAAAAAGGGTATTAGGCTTAACAAAATTACTTAAGAACACCAACAAAAATTGCATGCCACTATTGTCTTTCTATGCATCTTGAAAACTGCTAGTTACAGCCACTTCTCTTTAAGGCTCTGACAGACACGGCTGAGTCCAAATGAGAACCAAAAGGATTACAGCTGAGCACTGTTCAAGACTGTTACACAAACCAGTAATTCCTCAACAGGTTAATAGCATTCATATCATGTGATATTTGATTATCAGTCATTTCATACTCGCACCTCTGTTTTGAAGGAAAATAGTTTTGCAGCAGCAGCAAAAACTGGAAATTTGTTTCATTAAACTGTAGATTTGCTATATAACCTCCCCCATTTCAGAGACAGACAGAAAAGGAAGACTATTAAAAATACTGGTCTGTGACTGAAATAAATTTTTTATTTAGACTATTAAACAATTGGAATTAGCTCATGCTCAAACATAAGGTTCACTTACAGACAAGAAAGGGTTCAGTTCAGTATTTTTACTTGTAAAACAGAACCTCACTTCCCTTTATGGATTACTCCTGCAGTACCTGTACAGATATTTTTTGGTTACTGTGTAATACATCATTTCCCCCCACTTTCACATTATATTTATATTCTGTATCAATTTAAAATATTATTGGCTTCTTGTTTTGGCCCAAAATCTTACTGAAAGGAAACTATTTAACTGGACAAATGCAACTAACAAATTGAATTATGGTGGGAAAATACGTATTACAAATAAACAAACAATACTTTATAGCAGACATGGGGAACCTCCTGGCCAAGGGCCAAATTAAGCCCAATGGGGGACTTAATTTTGTCTGCAAGGCAGTTTTCCCCACCCGCGCCCACCCGCCCCACCTCCGGCTTCATAGGATGTCAAATGTGGGGCAGGTAAAGCCGTGGCTGCAAAAAAACCATCAAGAGTGTTAAAGCTTATCTTGATTGTTCCTCTGCAAGTGGGACCTGCATTTTTAAATTTGGTGCCAAATACAAGCCCCACTGGGACTGCAGTTTCCCAAGTGGAGCTGATTCCTGCTGCAAGCAAGTTTTGCATTCAGCATTTGATTTAAATTCAGAGCCAAATGCAAGCCTGCAGAGATCGGATCCAATTGTGGAGCCAATCCATTCAAAAGAATAAGGAATTTCTGCAAAGGAAAATGCTACAGTTGATGTCAGATGATGGTCAAGTGGGCGATCTCACCCACCTCTCCAAATGCTAGATCCAGTTCTCTATCAGTATTTTATAGTCTATATAAAGTTACTGGTTGCTTATAGCATTGCATGTAGAATATGGTTCACTTCTTTTTACCACTAGCAAACTGAAGAGGGGAAAAAATCACCAGAGAATCATCAGCAAGATTTTTTCTGCTTGTTCCAAAGTTTTGGTCTATTTCCCTCCCCCTCTAGCTTCCAAGTTCAGCTTTGTAGCTGGAGGAAAGGAACAACCAGGCTGCACAAGTGAGAGGAGAGGGTCCATTGCTTATTTCATATGCCCCAGTTTCAAGAGAACTGAATTAGTCTCCATCAAATGAACTTACTTTAGTTTGAAGTCCCAAAGTGCGGAAAAATAAAATGAGATGAGTCATAAATCGAAGCAGGTGCCCTGGGAGCATGTTTCTGTCTTTAGAGAGCCATTTGTTAAATTCTTCCATCAAACCTGAGAAAATGCAAGTTTCAATTCACTTTATCACCAAGTAATATGTTTTTATGTAGCCTGCTGTGCTTTGCTTTAAATGGATAGTATACAATGTCTACAGCTGCAAAAGCATACCATTAAGTAAAAGATAGTATAATTTCATTTCTCATATTCACAAATTTGGTTAGAACCTTGATATTAAAGATATGGCAACACACTGAGCAAAGTGCAGAAATGTTGTTATGTGCCTTCAAGTCGATTACGACTTATGGCGACCCTATGAACCAGTGACCTCCAAGAGCATCTGTCATGAACCACCCTGTTCAGATCTTTTAAGTTCAGGTCTGCGGCTTCCTTTATGGCAGCCTTTCCCAACCAGTGTGCCTCCAGATGTTGTTGGACCATGTGACTGTTGGCTTACTAGGCTGTACTACCAATGTGTTTTTTCATCAAGTCTGAAATGTTTCAAGATGTATGGGAATGGAGCTGTGTTATCAGGTATGCCTGGCCTGAGAGAGCAGACATCCAAGGCCAGACAGGTTGTCATGGTAACGGAAGATAACAGCTGGGAAAGTTGTAACAGCCTGCTGTTAGTTCTTCCTTCTGTCTGTGTCTTTCTTACTTTCGCTTTTGAAGAGGGAAGAAGGGGGAACTATGCCTTTGGCCGTAATGTCTTAGTAAAGACTCTTAAAACTTTCTCAAGCCTCTGTGAAGTTTCTTGCTCAACTTAACTCCAAGTAACGTTCGCTGTCACGCAACAACGCTCACACATCAACAGTGACATCCTTCCCTGGCACCACCTGTGTCGCTCTCACTTGTGGCTACCAGCAGTCAGGATCGTCGTGTTTATTTTTATCTCTCTCCGCTCTAGCACAGATCTCAAAAGATCCCGCTGCTAGGCCACACTACCCAACACTCTGTGTATCCAATATAACCTCTAGACTGTGCCTTAGTTTCTTCCTGGTTATTTTGATACCTTGTGTCTGTGTGTATAGGTAATTCCCAACCCCCTTGAAGCCTCTTGCCTATGAAGCTCACAGCTCTGGGTTTCTCTATGGTACTGGATGTTGATACAATATCTCTTCCTTCACCGCTGCCACCATTCGATACTATTTCTTCTTCAGCCTTGGTTACTCTGCCTCCCCCCTGGTCTGTGCCCCCCAGCTGAGGAATCAGGCTTTAAGTAAACCAAAAAAATATTTATTGATAACACTAAGAATAACAAGATTACTTATAGATTTCATTGACAAGCATATGGTTTCATATATGTTTCTCTTATGTTCCTAATTCCTACTATTTGCCTCAGAACCCCCAATCCAATCTCTCAACAGCCACCTCTTACTCTCCACATCAACCTCCCTGTCCAACACCCACCACGACTCAACTGTCATCCTCTCATTTATACCTTCAGCCATTAAAACACAGCCAATCATCATCCAGCATTCTACAGCCCATGTACTCCCCCTTCTCACTCACTCCACTTACCATATTTCCTATAATAAACCTGCACTTACCATATTTACATTACATTCACATACAGGAACATCACAGACCACAACTCCCATCAGCCTCAGCCAGCATTGCCAATGGTCAGGAAAGATGGGAGTTGTGGTCCAACAACATCTGGAGGCACACTGGTTGGGAAAGGCTGCTTTATGGAATCAATCCATCTCTTGTTTGGCCTTCCTCTTTTTCTACTCCCTTCTGTTTTTCCCAACATTATTGTCTTTTCTAGTGAATTGCGTCTTCTCATTACGTGTCCAAAATATGATAACCTCAGTTTCATCATTATTTGTACCATGGACTATGAATAAGACAAATAATTGGACCATATATAGCTGTTGCTTTGTAAGGTAAGAAGGAGATAGATGCATCCTGCTATGAATCAGCTGCAATTCCATTCTTTTCTATTTATAATTTATGAACAGTTCGTTTAGTACAATGAAATAGTTACATATCTCTTTCCCCTACAACACAACCCTACAGAGTGTAAGTAACCATTCTACTGAAATCTGGTCGCTGTTGTCTCTAGCTGAAGATAGAAAACATCCACACGTGTAAGCTATTACACAGCTACTTAAAAAAATACAGTAAACCAAGGTTTGAAAAAACACTCAAAGCAAACTTACCATCCACATCTCCTAGGATAACAAACTTTTGAATCACATGATAATGTTCTTGATTCTCTTCCAAAACTCTCTGAAAAGCAGTTTATAAGTTTGGGAAGGCATATAATATAAACATAAAAGTTTCAGTACTTCTTCACAGAGCACATAGTTAAACAAAATCTTTATTTTTGTTCATCTCCATTTTTTTTTAATAAAAACAAGGTAACACAGAAAAGAAAGGAAGAAAATGAAAAACACGAGAAGAAAAAATGAAAAGAGGGGAAGAGGAGACCTACATTAAGTTGCTCAAATGACCCTTATTCTACTCTTAGAAAATATTAACACTGACTATTAAATTTTGATTTTTAACCAGGATGGATATCTTCTACATTCAGAGTCCATCCAATATGTATGAGTAGTTCATGAGTCATAGCCAGAAAGATTCACTGGGAAATATACTTTTTCCTAAGACCTATGCAACTTTCATAGCACAGAAATGCCTGTAGTCCTTTGGCTTGAATATACTATTAACTAAAAATATTCTGGATTAAGGTTGCAATCTTGTAGCTATTTACCTGGAAGCAAGCCCCACTGAAGTCAGTGGAAGTTACTTTTGAGTAGACATGCACAGGAGTGCCTTGTAAAGTGCACAATAAAAGAAAAACGTTCTCCCTCTTGTTTGAATAAACTTCAAAATTACCTTTTTATCTGTTGCTTGAAGTTCTTCAAAAACCTTTTCTAAAGTCCAGCTTCAAAATATAAATAAAACAAAAACCATGCAAACACATAAGAGAAAATGCATTTAATAGGAATGAATCCATTACATAATGGCTATTTGTTATTTAACTTTTGCAGATTGTATTTTGTATTGTTTTATTGATGTATTTTTATATTGTATTTTATATTTGTGTTTTTTGTAAGCCGCCTGAGGGCCTTTGGCCAAAAGGCGGAGTATAAATAAACTAACAACAACAACAACAACAATAAATGAACAACAACTCACTTTGTTTCTAAATACTCTCTGGGCAGTTCTTCAGACTCCTCTGTGGTCATCACTGATGAACGAATTTCCTGTTCAACAAGTGTGTCCACCATGACCCTGAAATGTGCCCAAACTGTATCTTCCCAGGTGTCACAAACTGGAAGAAGCTTGAGATTTACAAGGGGGAAAAATAAGCCAAAATTAATAGATATGGAGCAGAATGAAATTCAACAGGGATAAGTGCAATGTTCTACACGTAGGAAAAAGAAACCAATGCACAATTATAAGACAGAGGATACTTGATTCAGCAATGCTACATGTTAGAAGCATCTTGGAATTGTCGTTGATCACAAGCTAAATATTAGCCAACAGTGTGATGTGGCTGCAAAAAAAGGCAAATGCTATTTTAGGCTGCATTAACAGAAGTATAGCTTCCAAATCGCATGAAGTACTAGTTCCCCTCTATTCGGCACTGGTTAAGCCTCATCTTGAGTACTGTGTCCAGTTCTCGACCCTGCATTTTAAGAAGGGTGCAGACAAACTGCAACAGGTTCAGAGGAGGGCAATGAGGATGATCAGGAAATGGAAACAAAGCCCTATGAGGAGAGACTGAAAGAACTGGACATGTTTAGCTTTGAGAAGAGAAGACTGAGGGGAGCTATGATAGCACTCTGCGAGTACTTGAAAGGTTGTCACACTGAGAAGGGCCAGGATCTCTTCTCAATCATCCCAAAGTGCAAGACATGGAATAATGGGCTCAAGTTACAGGAAGCCTAATTTCAACTGAACATCAGGAGAAACTACCTAACTATTAGAGCAGTACAACGATGGAACCAATTACCTAGGGAGGTGGTGGGCTCTTCAACACAGGAGGCTTTCAAGAGGCAGCTGGACAGCCACCTGTCAAGTATGCTTTAAATTGGATTCCGGCATTGAGCTGGGGGTTGGACTCAATGGCCTTATAGGCCCCTTCCAACTCTATTATTCTATGATTCTAAGTGTATAGTATTAAAAAAATAAAATGTAAGCTACACTGGTCTCATTCTGACTTCATGGTAAGCCATGGCTTATTGCGACAGGAATGAGCCACAACAAACCTTGGACTGTCATGCTTCCCCTCATGCAAGCATGAGGTAGTATTTAAAAGCTTCTACTTTTGATTTACCCCATTTTGATTTACTACTTTTGATTTGCTGTGATGTCCAAACCTGATAAACTGTAGTTAATCTTAACTATGGCTATCTTCAAACAGGACAACTTCAAACCATGGTTACTGAAACTGGCTTATTATGATTAACAATAGTCCTGGGGTATGGATGACAGGGCAAGCTGTTGTTACTCAAAAGTGGAAGCTTCTGAACTCCTTTTCATGACCCGCTGTCCTCCTCTGCCAGGGAACGGAGCAAGCTTTCTCCCGCACAGGCCATGTGACACCCCTTCCCTCTGAGAACCCCACCAAGGGAGTGGGCAGAGAGGACCCCTCCAATAAGGCAACAAAAGGAGGGGAAACAGTGTACCTGAAGAACACATGACAAGGCAGCTGCTGCAAGTAGCAGAGGCGGGTCAAGTGTGTGCAGAGGCCCACTAACCCTCCTCTGGCAAAAAGTGTGCCAAAACCCACCATCTTGAAAAGCTTTCCACTTCGGTGGTTATGATGGCCCAGATAAATAAGGTCATGATGAGGAAGGAAGGCTCATGCCCATAAGAAACGACTCCATTCATTCCAGGTCCTGCCTTTTTTTTGCATCTCTACTCATTCTCTTCCTTCTCTTCCTCATCTTCATCTGAGTCCAGTCTGGACAGGGAGGGGGAAGAGCAAATGAAGGGATTAATTCTACCAGGAGGCCAAGCCTAGGTACAAACATGAAAGACACTCCAGCTCCAGGGCTCAGCCTAGCCACTTCTCCCTCAGCCCTGATTCCCTTGGGGAGGGTGCCCTACTTTCACTGGATTCCTCAGATTCGGGGGGGGGACTCTTGGGGGAAGATTCCCCTGTACCACCACCCCTCATAAGAGACTGTACTCACTTGAATTCCACCTCATTCTAATTGCCAAAGCCATGGCTTTACTCCAACTAGATCCTCTGAAAGAAACCCCCATTCATGCAGAGGACCCTGAAGAAGGGGAACAGGGATCTTCTGATGTCTTTCCCAGATCAGGGGATCAAGGTGTAGTCATTCCCTTTCCAAAGTTCTTCAAATACGTGGTCAAAGTGGAGTGGAAGCATCTAGCCTAATCTAAGTCCCCTCATGCTCTTGCTAGAAAATTACATGGCCTACCTGCTGCTACTATGGATAGTTTCAAGGTCCCAACCATCAACAAGCATGTGTCTGCACCTGGAGACAAAACTGCCATCCCTAAGGAAAGGGCAGACACTCTCTCTCATCTGAGTGACAGATGCCTTAAAGCACTCCCATGAAGCCTCCTCACTGGCTATGAGAGCTTCTGCAGCTAACTCCTTCCTAGGCAGCAGTCAAGTGGGCTGGGGCTCTTGTAACAGAGATCCCACTGGATGTCAGACGTGTCAGGGAGGGATTGAACAAACTGGCTAAGACAGCTGAGTTTCTGGCATATTTCCCCCTACATAATCTACAGTGCTCTGCACAAACTGTGCTTTTCCACAGGAGTGAGACTAAACCTCTGGTTGAAGCAGTGAGATGTGGATCACCATTGCAAACCCAGTCTGTCAGCCTTTCTGTATATAGGTGGCCAACTCATTGGCAAGTCCCTAAACCACCACCTAGTGGAGACCTAGGATAAAAAGGATCTATGTTCCACTCCCAAGAGGGAAGGCTGCAAATCCCACAAGAGGATGTCTCCTTTCGTCCCAAATGCTATCCCACCACCTACAGGACCACTCGACAGTTCCGTGGTTCCTGGAACTCCTTAAAACAACAGAGGCAGCCTGCCTCATCCTCACGTGTCCAGATAGGGGGCAGACTTCAACTTTTTGCCCATGTCTGGGTGGCTTCCACCTCGGACAGATGGATCCTTAACACCATTTAGTCAGGTTACTCTTTGGAGTTTGTCATAGTACCATGGGACAGATGGAGGGTAGCTCCGCTATCCTGCCAGCCGGAGAAACTGCAGTGAACCCTGGCCACCATATGCCATCTTCTCAAGATAGGCACCACAGAAGATGTGCCAGAACATAAACTGTTCTATGGGATCTTCTCCATGTTCTTTACAGTTCTCAAATGCAATGGTAACTACCACGTCATCTTGGATTTAAAATTCCTCAATTGGTTCATCTGGGCAAAGACATTCAAGATGGAAACTCTATGATCCATCACAGAAGCCATCCAACCAGGGGACTTCCTGGGACTTCCAGTTCACGCACAGCCAACAATAGTACCAGTACAGAGTTATGCCCTTCGGACTGCCATCTGCCTCATAGGCATTCACCAAGCTCATGGTGGAGATTGTGGCACACCTCCATGTCCAGGGTGTACACATATACTCTTACCCAGACGACCTGCTAGTGACAGCCTTCTTGGTGGCGGGAGCACAACTGGAGCTTCAGACCACTATCCAGGGTCTGAGGACCATGGCTTTATCATTAACAACATCAAGAGCCAACTGCTTCCCAGCCAGTGCCTCTAACACCCGGGGCAGTGGTCAACACGGCCGAGAGCAAGATCTTCCTGTCCACTAAATGCAAAGACAAGATTCAATCGCAGCTCCACATGTGCCTGACAATCAAACCCCTCTGATGCAACTGCCTGAACTTCAGAGGTCTATGATAGCAGTGATACACTCAGTGTCTTGGGCATGCTTCCACTCCCGGTCACACCAGTGGCTGCTGCTGCCATCCTAGGAGATTGTGCAGTGCCAGAACTGGGCTATCACCACCCCCAGGCTTGTAAAGGAGTCTCCCCAGTGGTGGAGACACTGGTCAAGCCCTGACTGTCTCTGTAGTCACCGCAGATACCAGCCTCTTTGGCTGGGGGGCAACATGCCTGTCCAGCATTGCCCAGGGGAAGTGGAAGAGCTAGGAACGGCACTGGTCAATCAATTGACTGGAGCTCAGAGCAATTCAGCTAGCACTCTAAGAATTCCTTCCACTCCTGTCTCAAGCGCACATGCTTGTACACACAGATGTCACAACGAAAGCACATGTGAACCAGCAGGGGGGGACACCCAATCGGGAGCCCTGCAGGAGGAGACCAACCTGCTATTCCAATGGGCCAAAAGACACCAAGCATCCATCTCAGCCATGCATGTCCAGAGGATCCTAAACACACAAGCCGTCTGGCTGAACCAAAAACAAGTGCACCAGGGAGAGTGGGCTCTGCACCGGGATGTGTTTCAACTGATCACCCAGAGATGGGGTCTCCTGTGCATCGACTTGTTCACCTCACTGGAGAATGTACAACTGGATAGTTTTATGGCCCAAGGTTGGGATCCCTGGGCTCAGTAGATAGTCAGCCCACTGGCCTTGGGTTTCTCTATGCCTTCCTTCCTCTGTCCCACCTTCCCAGGCTACTGCACTGGAACTGGGCCCTCCAGACCCAGGTGACAGTAGTGGAGCCACACCTGGCCTAGGAGGCCGTGGTTCTCTGAGCTGGTGGACCTCAGCTCCAGCCTTCCTTGGAGGTTTCCCCCCAGACTGGATCTACTGTCACAAGGCCCCATCCTAAACCTGGACGCAGATTGGCTCCAGCTTCATGCCTGGAGATTGAACAGCAATCATTGAGCGATGTGGGTCTGTCCGAGAGGGTTGTCTCCACCATTCTGGCCTCTCGCAAACTGTCCACCCAGAGAATCTACGATCTCACCTGGAAGGCATTCAACAGATGGTGTAGGCAAAAGCAGCTGTCCGACGACAGGTGTAACATGCACACCATCCAGGGTGTGGTCAACGCATCATTGCGGGAGGGAGTGGTTCCAGTCGCCTCAAAAGAGGAGGTGATCTGACCGCTCCTGAAAAAGCCCACCCTGGACCCATTGGTCTGTGACAATTACCGACCAGTTGCAAATACCCCCTTCTTAGGGAAGGTGATTGAGAGGGTTGTGGCGCAAGTACTCTTGGATGAAACAGATTATCTTGACCGGTTCCAGTCTGAGTTCAGGCCTGGTTATGAGACTGAATTGGCCTTGGTCACCCTAATGGATGACCTTTATCGGGAGAAGGACAGGGGGAGTATGACCCTGTTACTTTTACTTGATCTCTCAGTGGCTTTTGATACCATTGACCATGGTATCCTTCTGGGCTGACTTGGTTAGATGGGTATCTGAGGCACTGTTTTACAGTGGTTCTGATCTTATCTCCAAGGTCGTTTTCAGAGAATAGCATTGGGGATTATCTTTCAGCCCCCTGGCAGTTGTGCTGTGGGGTGCCAGAGGGTACCATCTTGTTCCCCATGCTTTTTAACATCTATATGAAGCCCTTGGGAGCAGTCAGCAGGAGCTTTGGGGCGAGGTGTCAGCACTATGCCAATGATACCCAGCTCTATTTCTCTGTAATATCTGAATCGGGAGAGGCTGTGCAAGCCTTGGACTGCTGCCTGGACTCGGTGGTGGGTTGGATGTGGGCCAATAAACTGAGTCTGAATCCTAGCAAGATGGAGGTGCTGTGGGTTGGTGGTTCCCAAGTTCGGATAATTGGTCAGTTGCCCGCTTGGGATGGGGTCGTACTCCCTTTGAAAGAGCAGGGCCGTAGTCTAGGGGTGCTCCTGGATCCATCTTTGTCGCTAGAGGCCCAGGTGACCTCAGTGGCTAGGAGTGCCTTTTACCAGCTTCAACTGGTAAGACAGCTGCAGCTGTTTCTGGACCAGGATAGCCTGACCACTGTTGTCCACGCACTGGTAACTTCCAGGCTGGATTACTGTAATGTGCTCCATGTGGCGCTGTCTTTGAGGTTGGTCTGGAAGCTGCAGCTGTTGCAAAATGTGGCAGTGTGACTGCTCATCGGGGCAGGGTATCGCCAACATGTCACCCAGCTGCTAAAAGAACTGCACTGGCTTCCCGTTTGCTACCTGGCCGAGTTCAAAGTTCTAGTTTTGGTGTACAAAGCCCTATATAGCTTGGGACTAGGATAACTGAAAGACCATCTTATCCGTTATGTACCCAATCTATCAATATGGTCTGCAGGTGAGGGCCTCCTGCAGATACCATGTTATGAAGAGGTCCATTGTGCACAACATAGGAAATGGACCTTTAGTGTGGCGGCACCTACCGTGTGGAATTCCCTCCCCTTAAATATTAGGCAGGTGCCATCTCTGCTATCTTTTTGGCGCCTGCTGAAGATCTTCCTCTCTCAAGAAGCCTTTTAAATAGAAACCTTATTCTAGTCTGTGTCTGTGTTGAAAGTGCTTTTTAATATGTTTTTTAAACCCTTTTTTAAAAAAACAGTATGTTTTTAACCTTTTTTTCTTTTTTAAGATGTCTTCAAAGCTTTAAACAATGTTTTTAAAGATGCTTTGTTTCAATGTATTTTAAAGTCTGTTTTTCTGATGTTTTAAAGTGTTTTTAGTGCTTTTGTTTGCTGCCCTGGGCTCCTACTGGGAGGAAGGGCAAGATATAAATCAAATAATAAATAAAAAAATCCTGGACTTTCCGCACAATGGGCACAACCAAGGCTTGACTCCCAGTACTCTCAAGAGGCAGGCTGCGGCCCTAGGTAGCATGCTTCCAATGTGTGTGGGTTGTTACTCCATTTGATTCCCAGGTCAAGTGCTTCCTGAGGGGGGTGACACTTTTGTCCCCTCCAGTGCAGCACAGGTCCCCTTTGTGGGCCCTCACCCTAGTTCTCAGAGCCCTGTTGCAGGCCCTGTTCGTGCAGCACACTCCATTTCCATGAAGGAGCTCACCCTCAAGACTGCCTTCCTCACAGCTGTCAGTTCAGTAAGGTGGATGGGGGAACTGGGAGCCCCCTCCATTAGGGAGGAACTTGCACTTTCCACCTGGACCTTAGTTTCATATCCAAGGTCAATTCCCCTTTCTACAGAGGTGAGGACATCTCTCTTGCAAGTTTCTGCCCTAAGTTTGTTATATCACTATATGTGTGCGAGTCTTACAAAAACCTTGCAATTCCTATTGACAAATAGCTTAATTGTCAAGTAAGAACAGGTATATTCTGAAATGTGAAAAACATTTTCCCCAGTTGAGAAGTCTTCAAGTTATTTTATCTATAGCAAGTTATTGTTAATATTAAGAGAAAAGCCAAGAGAGCTATGTCCAAAATGTCATTAAAACATTACAGTTTTTGAGCATGAATAAAGCAAGCACACGTAAATTTAGCTCCATGTAAGTTCTGAGGGCCATCTGCTGGTTAAAAAGGCAGGAATCTACCCGGATAAGACCTTCATCAAAAAGGACAGCATCACTTATGTGCCTGCTTGTGAAGCCTTAGAAGAGACAAACCGTTACTATGCTTTATAATTGATTCCCTAGTCTCAGCAGCTTGTGTGTTAGCCATTCTTAATCTATTCTGTTCTCGCAACAAGATGTTATTTTATATTAAAAAAACCATACCTGTTTGAGGTTCCCACTGAGTGCTGCATAGATTGCTCTCTCATACTTGTTGAACTGCTCCTAAAAATCATTCAAAAATAGTTGTTTGCAGTCATTACACTGGATTTATAATCAAGAAATGTAGTACAATTCACTAAAGCATGACACTCAGTACCTGTCAGAAAACAGTTCATAATACAGCAAGTCAGCCAATGGATTGTATCCAACATCAGTAAAGGTTCATTCAGTGAAACAGAGAAGGAAGCAATGTTCAGCAATTCTCCCTCCACCCCCACCCCACTCCTTAGACTTGCTCCAGCGGGGGACCCTCCAGAGCAGTTTTGGAGAACTATGGGGAGCTATGGGGTATGGGGCAATTGTAGAAAATTGCTTCCCTTTCTGTTTTGCTGATGGAAGCCTTACTATCAGCTGAATAATGCTGCTGGATACAACCCAGTAACAATTGGAGGCGAATGGCAGATTATTTCTTAAACAGAATTTATTACAACTACAAGTTTCTTACCTTATTACAACTACATGTTTCTTACCTTTTTTGCCAATCTCCAGCAACTTATTTTCCAAATGCATCTGTATGGATTCCCTTCAACAGGTCCCAGCTCTGTTCCTATATGTCAAGAGTAATTTTATCAGCAGATAACATGGCATTTTAGAATTCAGTAACTAAAGTAAACTGCCTGGACATCAAAAGCTCCATTTTCAGTTTCTCTGAACTGTTCCTTAAAGAACAAACATATTTTTTTTCCTGGAACATCAGGTAAGTATTAATTTTTAAATTAGTGTTTTTTGAGAAATGCAGCTCTGTCTTACAGATATCCAGAAAATCTTTCCAAAGTGTACAAATTTGTTCTCAATTTATTTATTGCCCTATTCTAATGGAGACTTAAGACAACTAATGTGGTTTGCCAACAAACTCTAGATGTCTAAGGCTCTGTGACACCTAATTTTGGAGAACAGTTAGGAAGGTTACACATGGAAGGTTACAGGGAAAAAAGATTAACAAAGAAAAAGTGTACAGTATATATAAAAGACCTTCAAGCTCAGTTCCAAAAGCAGGAAGGCCAGGAACTGACAGATTAGAGATCAAAGATAAACGTCGAATAAATATCATGATATGAGGACAGAGATAAAAATCAAAATGCCTGATCTCAAAATAGAGACTGTGATGCTGGAAAGGCAAAAGAGATGTTTATGCTACATACACTATACCATAAAGCTCAAGGCCCAGCAAAAATTTCCCAACATGGTAGTGATGGTTTGAACTCTTGCTCATGTGGAAAGGGGGTCCCTGCTGTTCCTGTATAGGGGTTTATTAAGCATTTCCAGAAGTTTAACTCAGAAATATTTATAGGGCATGTCTTCAGCTGCAAATGCCGAAGGCTACCTAGTCTGTTTAGAAAAGCAGTTTCACTATCCTACTATAACTATATTCAAGAAGGTAGAACAAACTGTTGTTGTTATGTGCCTTCAAGCTGATTTTGACTTACGGTGACCTTATGAATCAGTGACCTCCAATAGCATCTGTTATAAACCACCCTGTTCAGATCTTGTAAGTTCAGGCCTGTGGTTTCCTTTTTTTTTTTTTTTTTTTTTAATAATTTTATTCAAATTTTCATACAACATACAAAACTAAACATTCAAAGACAAAAAACAAAATCAAAAATAATTGAACAAAAAAAAATAAATAAATAAAGAATAAAATATTGACTTCCCATTTGTCACATATCAAATCAGTTATAAGTCTATAATATATAACAATCCTGTCTCTTAAATCATATTATAAAATCACTTTCCTCCAATAGTTATCTTACTTAATCATCAGATCTCATAAACATTACTTTGTTCTTTCCACAAAAAGTCAAAGAGAGGTTTCAGTTCTTTAAGAAATATATCTATCAATTTTTTTCCAAATAAGCATATCAATTAATCCATCTCATTACTAATTATAATAATCTTATTGTCATAACCATAGTCAAAATAAACATTTCAAACAATCCGTCTCATCAGAATCTGTTAGGTTCAATAATTTCAATAGCCATTATTCTATTGTCCCTATTAGTTCCATCTTCCATCTTCCATCTTCGATAGTCCTGTTAAATCCAGTAATTTCAGTGTCCAATCTTCCGATAGTCCTGTTAAATCCAGTAATTTCAGTGTCCAATCTTCCATTATCAGTATTCCATAATAATCTTGCTGTCATAACCATAGTCATACAATAAGAGTCTGATGGGAATTACCTCTATCCCAAATATTATCTTGCCAACCATTCTGAATAGGTTGCTGAAATACTGCTGTAAGATCATATCTCTGTTCTTTTTTTCAAAATGCACTGGCTCATCTCTTGAAAGTTTTTCCATTGTCACATGGCTGCAGTTAATTCCATCCATCACATCATTCCAGTCCAGAAGATTATCCATGCCATTGATAACTTTCTCTCTAGAATCTTCCTTAGTTTCTTCAGAGATAACATTAAATTCCAAACAATAGATTTTATTTCTAAAATCCATAAGCTTCAAATCTTTTTCCTGTTCCACGTTTGTTCCAGACTCCAGGGTCTCCTCTCTCACAGGGACCCCTATTTCTTTAAGCTCCTGTGACATTTTGCTCAATTCAATTATTCCAGTCTCCAGGGTCTCCTCTCTCACAGGGACCCCTATTTCTTTAAGCTCCTGTGACATTTTGCTCAATTCAATTATTCCAGTCTCCAGGGTCTCCTCTCTCACAGGGACCCCTATTTCTTTAAGCTCCTGTGTCATTTTACTCAATTCAATTTTCAGCTCCTTACAACCCTGTCGCAGGTCTTTTTCCTGTTCCACGTTTGTTCCAGTCTCCAGAGTCTCCTCTCTCACAGGGACCCCTATCATTTTGCTCATTTCAATTTTCAGCTCCTTACAACCCTGTCGCAGGGTTCGTTTCGTTATCTCAATTTCATCCATTATTTTCTGAAACATAGATACTTCCAGGTTCTCAGCCACTTTCTTAATTGCCATTTTAAAAGAAAAATATAAAAGAACCACTTCTTATTTCAGCAACAATTGGGTTAATACTCCAAACTTGGTGACATCACAGCGTAAACAGAACAGACAGCCTTATCTCTCCATGCTTAAGTAAACAAAATGCAGTTCCCAGGATCGAAACAATTAATGGCGTCGTCAGAAAACAGATTCGTCAAAATAAAATGAACTAGGAAAAAAGTAATCTCAGACAATATAATATTCTTCAGAATAAAAATCAGGAATAGAAATCCCTCTTCCGTGTATATCTTTAGGGTGCAAATCCAGGACAGCTTTTTGCAACAAAAACAGAGATAAGCTATTAATTAGTGAATAGCAGAGAGAAGTTATGGCTCCCCGGTGAGATGTCAAAAACTGATCAATCTGGCAAATCTCTTTTAAACAGCAACAATTTAAGTCAAGTAAAAGAAAAATATAGAAAGAAGGGTGCTTGCCTGTTAGTGCGTTCTCTCTTTGAAGAAAAGATGAACGTTCGCTTTATCAGATAGAGCTTGTTGTTGAAAATCCGTCCCACCTTCGTCGGCTGGACCTCGTCCCACAAATTAATGAGATCTGGTCGTCCCAACAAAAATAGGCTTTGAGGTTAATCTCTTCGTTTCTCCCTACCCGGGAGAAGTTTAATCAGTCAAAAAAAAAAAAAAAATCTGACTGATATATCTGAATAAGCTTCTTTTGAGGCAGGAGCCCGTCTCAAAAGCAGGCACAGGCTAAGTCACCCTTCCCGGAAGTCAGGCCTGTGGTTTCCTTTATGGAATCAATCCATCTCTTGTTTGGCCTTCCTCTTTTTCTACTCCCTTCTGTTTTTCCCATCATTACTGTCTGTTCTAGTGAATCGTGTCTTCTCATTATGTGTCCAAAGTATGATAACCTCAGTTTCATCATTTTAGCTGCTAGTGATAGTTCTGGTTAAATTTGTTCTAACACCCAATTATTTGTCTTTTTCGCGGTCCGTGGTATCCCCACCACATTTCAAATGAGTTGATTTTTCTCTTATCCACTTTTTTCGCTGTCCAACTTTCACATCCATACATAGAGATTGGGAATACCATGGTCTGAATGATCCTGACTTTAGTGTTCAGTGATGCATCTTTGCATTTGAGGACCTTATCAAGTTCTCCCATAGCTGCCCTCTCCAGTCCTAGCCTTCTTCTAATTTCTTGACTATTGTCTCCATTTTGGTTAATGACTGTGCCAAGGTACTGATAATCCTTGACAAGTTCAATGTCCTAAGCTCATTTCAACACAAACCCTTACAAAATGTATAGTCCTGAATTCAGAAATGCTTGCTTAACAATCCTCTAAATATTCATGGCGATACACAAAACAGTCAGAGAGAATAGGGAGTTCAAAGTATAAAAAGAGAAAAAAACCTGACAGCCCTTTTGGACTTTTTTCTGTCAGAGTTCTCACAATCTGTTGAAATTCATTAAAAATCAGCCACATTCACAGAGCACCTGTAATCCTATTACTGACCTTGCCCCATATGCTGACCTTCATCTTCTGCAGTTTAAAAGTTAAAAAAATGCCTGGCTGACTTTTAATTAATTTAAGACATTTTGGCTTGAACCCAATGATAGTGTCGGGCATGCTCAGTAAGAACCAACCGTCAGTGTTCTAAAAGCCAGACTCACAGCTGCTGGGCTTGCCTAATCAGGGGGCCACACCCACACCAGACTTTGATTTCCCTTTAGACAGTCATGGTTTCCCCCAAATAATATTGGGAAGCGTAGTTTGTGAAGGGTGCTGAGAGGAGACTTCTATTCCACTGACGCGGCTTCAGTGGCCAGAGTGGTTTAACAGTCAGCCACTCTGATTGAAGGTCTGTGAGGGGAACAGGGCGTCTCCTAGCAACTCTCAGCACCTTCCACTAACTACACTTCCCAGGATTCTTTGGGGGAAGCCATGACTGTCTCAAGTGAAATAAAGGTGCGGTGTGGATGTGTCCAGGGACAGCTTTGGTTTAAATTTGGGTGGGAGGCTACATGTGCCTGCTATAGAATAAAAAGGTGGGGGAAACCCTGAAAAAGAATACTATTCACAGTGTTTTCCTTTTGGAAAGGAAAGGGGCTTCCCCTCTGCCCAGTGCCCACCTACCCAATCTCCCCCCCTCCCCTCCTCCCTGTCCCTCCTCTGGGTCAGTGTTGGACTATGACCTGGGTTCAAATCCCTACACAGCCATGAAACTCACTGGGTGACCTTGGGCCAGTCACTGCCTCTCAGCCTCAGAGGAACAGCAATGGTAAAACCATCTCTGAATAGTGTTCACCATGAAAACCCTATTCATAATGTTGCCATAAGTCAGGATGGACTTGAAAGCAGTCCATTTCCATTTTCAAACGTGATTGCACAGAAATAAATCCCACTGAACTCAAAAAGTATGTAAATGATCAAACCCACCCTCCCTTCTCCTCCCTTTTGCCCCTTCCCCTTCCTTTGCCCCTCCTTCCCCATCCCATTCCAATTCCCCCCTCCCCATGGTCAGATTTACGTAACTTAAGCATGATTGCACAGGAGTAAATCCCACTGAACTCAATAAACATGCAAATGATCAAACCTGCCCTCCCCTCCCCCTTCCTTTGCCCTCGTCCAATCCACTCCTTCCCCTTCCCCCTCCCCCATGGTCAGTTTTACCTATCCTAACCATGATTGCATAGGAGTAAATCCCATTGAACTCAATAAGCATGCAACTGATCAGACCTGCCTTTCCCCTCCTTTCCCTCCCCTCTTCCTTCTTCCCCCTCACCTGCCCACTCCAGCCTTCCTTCCTTCCCTCCCTCCCCCCTGGTCAGTTTTACCTATCTTAAGCATGATTGCACGGACGTAACTTCCACTGAACTCAATAAACATGCAAATGATCAAACCTGTCCTTCTCCTCCTCCCCCCCTCCTGCCTGCTTCCCTCCCCTTCCTCCCCTCCCCGCTCCTCTTTCCCCCCTCCCTATCTCCTGTGGTCAGTTTCACCTATCCTAACCAGAGAAATTCACTAATAGGCAAAAAACCTTGTGGTTTAAGAACGTACCTACAACCCACAGATATTTCTATCAAACTTTAAAAAGCAGGGAAATTGGGCAGCTATAGTGAATGCACCAGGGGAGCAGGAGACCTGACCTCCTCTCTGAGATATTGGACTGCCCTACAAATTTGTCAAAATGCAAACACAATTTGGGTTGGTCTTTCCCAGTCCAATCCACTTCCTGTGTAGCTTGGAAGAATTTGGTAGAAAATACAAAAGACAGGGATTGTAGTAGAAACTTTAGTGGGTCATCCTGTCCTGTCAATGCTAAAGAGACACTAACCACTTCATTTATTATTATCTAAACTTGATGGTATACATCCTCAAACAGTTCCAAAATACAGTTTGGGGAAAGCTTGGTAAAATGAACAAATGTACAAACAGAACCATGCATATTACTTCTGTTTTCTGTCATGTTTCATTTAAGTACCTCTGTTCACATTAGGATCATGGTACAGTTTCCACCCTTCGAGAGTTGCAGCTCTCCAAGCCTGTCCACATCTTTTGCACAGTCGCTGGGCCTGTAAAATAACCAAAGAGAGTGAACCAGTTTTGAGAGAATACATTCATATTCCACTTATTTTAAAATAATGACATATGAGGACTTCAAAAATAACAATAATGATGCAGTGTATCCCCAACCCCTTAAAGGAGCGCTCCTGAAAGGCTCCTGTAGTTCATACAAACTAGGATAAAACCATGGTTGCAGATCCTGATTTACTAATCTGCAGTTAGAATAAACCACAGTTTCCCAAATTCAAATGTAATTCAAATTCAAAAGGCAAAAGCAGAAGCTTTCAATCTTGCTTCCCTAATGTATGAAGAAGGGTGAGCAAGGAACACACAAGCTCAAATTCTATGGCTTTTTCTTGGGCCAAGGCTGTTATTAGTGGAGCACTTTTCATATGCAAAATGAATTCTGGCATTCTGTTTAAATTGTTTTTCCTAAGCAAAATAACCCCTCTTGAGCAAGCTGAAACATACGACGACAGATGATTAAGTCTTTCTATCTTACTTTTGTTTGAAGGTAAAATTACAAACTGATGATCAGAATTATTATTTATTTTCCCAATTAGATACTTTGTGACTCTTAAAACCATTTTATGGACCAAAGGGCCATGCACAAATGCTCCCATTTCATAGAGATTCTACCATTTGAGTGCAAGTATTTATACACGGGATATGTGCATGTGTATCCAAGCATCTATACACATAGAACATAAGAACATAAGAAGAGCCTGCTGGATCAGGCCAGTGGCCCATCTAGTCCAGCATCCTGTTCTCACAGTGGCTAACCAGCTGCCTGGGGGAAGCCCGCAAGCAGGACCCGAGTGCAAGAACACTCTCCCCTCCTGAGGCTTCTGGCAACTGGTTTTCAGAAGCATGCTGCCTCTGACTAGGGTGGCAGAGCACAGCCATCATGGCTAGTAGCCATTGATAGCCCTGTCCTCCATGAATTTGTCTAATCTTCTTTTAAAGCCATCCAAGCTGGTGGCCATTACTGCGTCTTGTGGGAGCATAGACTATATTCCAAATTTGTTCTTGTCTAATATATGGCTAAAAGAGGGATGCATGCTATTATGGAAAATCTTCTATTTCCATATTGTTAGTACTACTTTTAAGCAAGCTAATATGACAGGTTAAAATAGACATATTTATTTTCTTGGATAATGCTAAACTAATTTCCTTACAAACAACTGTGCACTCAGATTCTGTTTTGTCATTTATATATAATTAATAGACCCTCCTCTTCGGATGCACACCTTAACGTGGTGAGGGGGTTTGAGTGTGTTGAAGAAGCTGAGAGCAATGCCGTAAGGAGTCTAGACCAAGAGGCTAGACTCCTAGCAGGGGCACCCAAGGCAGAATGGTCAAAGCTGAAACACCAGACTAAGATGCATCCAAACACAGAGGAAGGCAATGGTAAACCACCTCTGAATATCTCTTACCACGAAAATCCTATGAACAGAGTATCCAAAATGCAACACAAGATAGTGCTGGAAGATGAGACCCCCAGGTCAGAACGCACTCACCAAGCAACTGGGGAAGAACAAAGCACGAGTAGCGCTGTGACCAATGACGAAGCTAGGTCAAAGCCGAAAGGAAGCCCAGAGGCTGATGCGCACAGATGCAAAAGGAGAGTCCGGAATTGTACGACACACACAATAGGAACATGGAATGTGAGAAGCATGAACCAGGGAAAGTTAGAAATTGTCAAGCAAGCAATGGAACGCATCAACATTACAGTACTTGGTGTGAGCGAACCAAAATGGACGGGAATGGGACATTTCCAATCAGGCAACTACAAAATATTTTATGCAGGAAATGAGGAATGAAGAAGAAATGGGGTTGCTTTAATAGTGAGAAGTGATGTAGCAGGAGCAATTAGGAGCTACAACGCAAGGTCTGAGCGAGTGATATCAATGAGATTAAATGGGAAACCTATCAACATAACCATCATCCAAGTCTATGCTCCGACGGCAAACGCAGAAGAAGAGGAATTGGAGAGATTTTATGCAGAAGTACAGGAAGAAATTGATCACACACCAAAACAAGATGTGCTGATAATCATGGGGGATTGGAATGCAAAAGTAGGGAACACAGAAGAATTAGGAATTGTGGGGAAATGGGGCCTAGGAGACAGAAACGAAGCAGGAGAAAGACTTATTGAATTCTGTGAAGCCAATAATTTGTTTCTTGCGAACACATTTTTTGAACAACCGAAAAGACTATACACATGGACATCACCAAATGATCAATATAGGAATCAAATTGATTATATAATTGGTAGCAGAAGGTGGAGAAGTTCCATATTTTCTGCAAAAACAAGACCAGGAGCAGAATGCGGTACAGATCATGAACTGGTCATATCAAAAATCAGAGTAAAGCTAAAGAAGACCAACAAACCAATCATAACGCAAAAATACAATTTAAATAACATCCCAGAAGCATATAAAGATCAAGGAACATGTTTGAGGCTTTAAACTTAGTTGACAGAGAACCAGAAGAACTATGGAATGAAATCAGAGACGTTATCAGAGAAGAATGCAAAAAGACAATACCTCGAGTTAAAAAGAGAGAAAGACCTCAATGGATGACTGAAGAAACTCTTTAAATGGTTAAAGAGAGAAGGAAAGCAAAACCAAAAGGAGACAGAAACACAGTCAGAACCCTAAATGCAACAATACAGCGATTAGTACGTAGGGACAAAGAGAACTATTACAATAGTTACTGTATAGAAATAGAAGAGGACAACAAAAAGGGAAGAACAAGAGCCCTGTTCCAAAAGATTAGAGAAATGAAAGGGAAATTTAAACCAAGAGTAGGGATGTTGAATAATCAACAGGGGAACACACTGACTGACCGAGATGAAATAAAAGGAAGATGGAAGCAATACACTGAAGAACTCTATAAAAGAGATGCCAGGATGACAGATTCATTCATGGAGGAACCGTATGATGAAGAACCAGAAATTTTAGAATGAGAGGTGAAAGCTGCTCTCAAAATACTGGGAAGAAACAAATCACCAGGAATAGATGGCATACCAATAGAGCTGCTACAAGCTACTGAGACTGAATCCGTCCAAATTTTGACTAAAATCTGTCAAGAAATATGGAAAACTAAACAATGGCCCACAGACTGGAAGCGTTCCATATACATCCCAATTCCAAAGAAAGGGGATCCCAGGGAATGCAGTAATTATCGAACTATTGCCTTAATATCCCATGCAAGTAAAGTAATGCTCAAGTTTCTACAACAAAGGCTCTTGCCATATATGGAGCGAGAAATGCCAGACATCCAAGCTGGATTTAGAAAGGGAAGAGGTACCAGAGATCAAATCACAAACATACATTGGATAATGGAACGGACCAAGGAATTTCAGAAGAAAACCACCCTCTGCTTTATAGATTACAGCAAAGCCTTTGACTATGTAGATCATGAAAAACTATGGAATGCTTTGCTTTAAAAGAAATGGGGGTGCCACAGCGTCTGATTGTCCTGATGCGCAACCTATACTCTGCACAAGAGGCTACTGTAAGGACAGAATATGGAGAAACTGACTGGTTCCCCATCAGAAAGGGTGTGAGACAGGGGTGTATTTTATCACCCTATTTATTTAATCTATATGCAGAACATATCAGACGGAAAGCAGGATTGGACCAAGTAGAAGGATCATTTGCATGCTTATTGAGTCATGCTTTAAAATGAAATGGACTGCCTTCAAGTCAATTCCGACTTATGGTGACCCTATGAATAAGGTTTTCATGGTAAATGGTATTCAGAGGTGGTTTTACCATTGCCTTCCTGAGAGGCGGTGACTGGCCCAAGGTCACCCAGTGGGCTTCATGACTGTGTGGGGATTTGAACCCTGGTCTCCTAGGTTGTAGTCCTAGATAAACTGATCATGGGGGAGGAGCAGGGGGACAGCAGAGGGGAATGGAAGGGAGGGGTGAAGGAAGGGAGAGGGAAGGGGCAAGGGGAGGGGATAGGAGGGAGGAGGAGGGCAGGTTCGATCATTTGCATGCTTTTTGAGTTCAGTGGGATTTATTCTTGGGCAATCATGCTTAGGATGGGTGAAACTGACCTGAGGGAGGGGCAGGGAGAGGAGGGGGAAGGGAGGAGATTGAATGGGTTGGCACTGAGCAGAGGGGAGGCCCCCTTCCCTTTCCAAAAGAAAAACATTTTGAACATTATTATTCTTTTTCAGGGTTTCCCCCACCTTTTTATTCTATAGCAGGCACATGTAGTCTCCCACCCAAATTTAAACCAAAGCTGTCCCTGGCCACATCCACACCACACCTTTATTTCACTTTAGACAGTTATGGCTTCTCCCAAAGAATCCTGGGAAGTGTAGTTAGTGAAGGGTGCTGAGAGTTGCTAGGAGAAACCCTGTTCCCCTTACAGAGCTTCAGAGTGGCTGACTGTTAAACCACTCTGGCCACTGGAGCTCTGTCAGGGGAATAGGGGTCTCCTCTCAGCACCCTTCACAAACTACACTTCCCAGGATTCTTTGGGGAAGCCATGACTGTCTCAAGTAAAATAAAGGTCTGGCATGGGTGTGGCCCCGATTAGGCAAGCCCAGCAGCTGTGAGTCTGGCTTTTAGAACACTGACGGTTGGTTCTTACTGAGCATGCCCGACATTATCATTAAGTTCAAAGCAAAGTTTATTAAATTAATTAAAAATCAGCCAGGCATTTTTAAAACTTTTAAACTGCAGAAGATGAAGGTCAGAGTATGGGGCAAGGTCGGTAACAGGATTACAGGTACCCTGTGAATGTGGCTGATTTTTAATTAATTTCAACAGATTGTGAGAACTCTGACAGAAAAAAGTCCGAAAGGGCTTTGGGTTTTTTCTCTTTCTTTTTCAGTTTTGAACTCTAGATTCTCTCTGACTGTTTTGTGTATCGCCATGAAAATTTAGAGGGTTGTTAAGCAAGCGTTTCTGAGTTCAGGACTATTAGTTTTGTAAGGTTTTGTTTTGAAATGAGCTTATTGGCATGGGAGGTATTTTCAAGTTAACATTTCAGAATGCAAAAATCCATGCTGACTATAGTATATGGCCACTCTCATGGCTGTATAATTATATTTTAAATCAATGGTGGTTACATTAACATAACCACATGGTGCTATAGTTGCTTACTTAATCCTGTTTTAAAATTAGCCCGAGCAAATGAAAGCTGTGGTGGGGAGCCTCCAGGCCGTGAGCCTAATGGCTTGTAAGGCCATTTCTGGCCAAATTACGATCCCGTCCTACATCTGACATCATATGTGAGACAGATAAACACGCAGCTTGGCTGAAAGGGGCTTTTGCAGGGGCACTTGCAAAACCCCTTGCACCAAGGACCAACAATCAACTGATCATCTAGGCTTCTGTGCACACCACTATGTAAACATGTGTCACCTGATGTCATTGTGATGTTAGGTGATTCGACAGGTGGGCAGCCCCGCTCACCTGCCAAATTTAGTCTGTGAGGAGCAGAGAAGATACGGATCTGGCCTGTTGGTCAGATCCAGTTCTCCACCCCTGCTTTAAAGAAAAGGAGATGCATTTATGGTTTCAGTGGCTTACCTCGTCTGTCATTCCAGCTCTAATGAGAGTGAAAAGAAACTTGAGCAACCGTGCATCATCTTCCTGATCCAAGTCATCAAGTGGCATTTTTTGCCTTATCGGAGCATCTGGGTCCTAAATACAAAACTAGCACTGATTCCTTTGAATTGTGAAAACACATTTGTCCCTGAATATTGATTTCCTATTTCCAGACAGATAGCGGTGTTAGTTTCTTGCAGCAAAAACAAGAGTCTTGTGGTTCCTTAAAGACTTTCACATTTATTATGTCATAAGCTTTTGTAACTACAGGCCACTTCATCAGATGCATAGATTTATATTAAAAACTTATAGGTTACCTTGACTTTTTGCATTTCCAGATTTTTAATCAAGGAATACACTCTCTTGTTTGGGTTTTATCAATCTATTGCCTAACTCTACATAAACTATTATAGTCAAATCTCATATAAGCAGGAGACACTGGGAGTCTGGAAATGGACTACAGCCTGTTAACATAAGGCAGTACTTCACCATTTAAAAAAAATCTTCTCTAAATATTGAGGAACTTTCATCAAACATCAAAAACTTCTAATTGTTTCCCCCCACTAGTTTGAAAACTTAAGGCCTAGAATTAGTAATTGCACTTACTAATTCAGTCACTAGTGGCCGTGAGCTCCCAGCAAATGTGTTTAATTGCCGCTGCTTCAAGATGTGCAGAGTATTCTCCCTGAGAACACAAAGGTGTGTCATTATTTCATCAGCACTAGCTACTACGTTACTAAATTCTTTTGTCATAACTATTATACCTCAATGTATTTTAACAAATGATATTTGATTGATATAATACGTATTAGTTTATCTCAGAGGTGGCTGGGGCCTGCTGTGAAGCACAAAAGATTTCATGCCTAAATTTTTAATCCTTAAATTGAAGATTTTCCTTTTCCTATCCCTCATTAAAGCTGCACTCCTATAGTGGTGGCAGTGAGGAACCAAAGACAAATGAACTGTCTCATCTCATGCCCTATCAGGCTCATGTCTATAGGGTGGAAGTAAAGGCACAGTAGTGCTCGTGCACTTTCTATCCTTTTCTTTTGATGATTTCTATTGCACTGGAAACAATAGGAGAGGAAAGACCTTGTTTACAGATCATGTGGTAACCCATAGTCTGAATAAACTATGGTTTATTGTGAATGAGCAGTGTACAGGTACATATCATGCCCACCTCACTCCTCCCGTTTCCAAGCCAGGAAACAAACCATGGAGCTGCATGTGAACCAGCACTCATGGTTTCTTTCTCTCAAACAAATCATGAGTGCTGATCTGCATGTAATGCTCAGCCAGTCTGTGATTTGCTTCTGGGCTCAGCAAAGGGATGAGTAACGCAGGAGCAACTGAGCAGCATGTTCATTCATAGTAAACATAGCTTATTTCAGACTATGGCTTACTGTGACATGTGAACAAGGCCAAACTATGTCAACTCCAGGGCTTGGGTGTGTGCTGGAGGAAAGGAAGTGTTAAGATTCATCAGAGCCAAGCCTTCCCCCAGCATGCCCCCAATCCACCCCTGAAATGCCCCATCTTCAACTGTAATGACGTCAGAACTCTAGCATCAATAGAGCAAGGATTGTGGGCATTTCTGTGGCTGGAGAGAGGGAGCATCCAACACTGGATCTCCCTGAGGTCAGCCTTGTCTCTGCATCCTTGGAGAAGGAGATCTATTATTCAGATGTAAGTCCTGTTGGGTTCAATGGGACTTATTCCATATTAATGTGCACGGGATTGCAGTCTTAATGAATTAGTCCTGCGGTGTTTTCTTTAAAAAAATTAACAGTACTTTTATAAGAGCAGCTGCTGATAAAAGCTGGTATAAGTGTTTCAACTTTCTGTCTTCAGGTGTTTAACAGACTCCAGCAATTCTGTGGTGTAAGACAGACTGCTCAAAGACACAGCATAATTTTTATAAGCCTTGTTAAAAGAGTTTAATGGATTTACTAATACCTATAATAAACTCACAAAATTAATAGTTTTTAAAAATATTGTTTTATTCATCATGCTTTTTAGAAGTCATTACAACACTTATAAAGAATGCAGTTTTTCCATGTTTCTAATATTTAAAAAGACAGGGATTTTGTCATGTAATAATCGTGAAAAGCCATTCTTCAGTCAATTGCTTGAAATGGTTATGAAGTGTGTGGTACAAAGAAGAGTGTGGTGTAAATATCAAGAGTGATCAATAGATGGTCAGTAACTTACCAATATACAGACTTTGCATAAAATTCAATATTATCAGAGAAGTCTCCAACTTCATCCTTCGCAATGCTCTCTAGCCAGTCTACCACCAACTGAAAATTTAACTACACTTAGAAATACACATACAACAAGATAATCCACTTTCCTCCTGTTCCCACTCTTACTACAGGGCAGCCAGAGATGCACCAACCAGTCCTATGCAGGTTCTCCCAGATTCTATGGCATCTACTCCCAAATAAGTGGTCATAAGATTGCGATCTCCAACAAATGCAATCCTCCATCATACGAAAACTTCTTAAGCATTACCCGGAGCAATAGAAACTTTTCTTGTAACTCATAAACAGTGGTGGTACTAATGCTGTATATTAATATATCTTATCTACTTGCCCACTCTAGTAAGAAAGAGATGTTTATTTTTTTTTAAAAAGAGGTGTTTATTTTGCTCTTGCTCACCTGTAGAGCATTATTCATTGCAGAGGTGCAGCAAGAAAAAAACATGATATACAGCCTCATAGCTTTCTTGAAGCTGTTTTTAGTTCAGATGTATAGAACAAGGTTTTTTGAGGTCCTAGAAATTTGCAAGTGTTTACAGCTCCTGACAAGACGTATAGAACAAGAGTAAATAAGCATATATTTCCAGGAAGCACCAGAGCCTTACTTATTGTGGTGCTTTTCCCTCCCTCTCCTTATTTGCTCCACACTTGTAAATAACCCAAAAGCAGCTGTGACACATTTCAGAAAGACTGGGAAGAAAAGCATTCTGCAAACAACCATTATGAGACTTCCTCATAATGAGCTAATAAGGTCTCCCAATTTGTTCAGAAAATTGCATGTTTAATTGGAAGCATCCCAGTGGAATTAAGGGGACCTATCATGAAGTAAGTGTGCTTAGGACAGCATCTTAATTCTTTAAAAACCTTCCTTTAAGACCTCTTGCACAATACTGGGCAGCCCGCTGGGAGAGAAGGGAAAGTGTGAAATAAAAGTGAACAGGCTTTTTTCCCTAGTCCCACCTATCACTGGCATGTGGGCCCAACAGGTTACTCTGAAGAGAATGCAGCGCTTGATAGAAAAAATATTACCCACCCTCACTTAACATCATACCTGGCTTTGTCGAACCAATGGATCTCTCTGGAACAGACTGTTTATAACAGTCTTTTCACTAGCATTTATAACCTATGGAAGAACAAATTCATTTTCAAATGATTACAACATGATTCATGATCAAAAATTATTTTCTATTTAAAACCCTTTAGATGCTCTAACCATATCTGACAATTTGAAGATCTGTATTTAACTGATCTATGACCATAAGGGTGCTTAGAAGATAAATATTTTCTAGAATATTGTTAAAGCTGATCCACATAAAGTATGCTATATAAAACTAAGAATGCTATATGCACTATTAGTTCCATAGTTTGTTTTTATCTCTATTATGCATTTTGAACAGTGCAATACAAGGATAAAAAGCAATGTGGGTAAGTCATCCCTTAACAGAAAATGACTATGACAAAACTTACTGCAATGTCAAACATGGTTTCCTCTTCCAGAGCAGACTGTATTCTATCCCTGGATTTAAAGCAAAGAGAAAAAACAATTTTGAGCATTTGCATTACATGTTATTTCTTAATTAGTTACAGACATCTTGTTGAAATCCATAAGAATGCATAATGCAAAGTAAAACATTTCACACACAATGCAAGGTGCAATGCTCATTTCCAGGATGTTCTGATGGCCCTATTTCCAGTCTGTGTTGCAATTGCTTTTGAAGATATTTTATGAAAATATTAAAAATGTTTTTAAAGATGTTTTATTTTAAGATGTTATAAAGTCTTTTGTTTTTAAGATGCTTTAAAGTCTTTTGTTTTTAAGATGTTTTAGAGTGCTTTTAGTGTTTTTGTTTACTGCCCTGGGCTCCTTTTGGGAGGAAGGTTGGGATATAAATTTAAGAAATAATAAATAAATTTCCCCTTGACTTCACCTACACAGATACAGTGTTAGGGAAATTGCAAGGTCTGTGTGCACCTGCCATTTCCCATCCAGGCCTCGCTCTCTGTATGTCATATGTTAAATGGCTCCAAGTTCTACTGAGGGCTTTAAAGAGTCCCTGTTTTTCAGTTATTGGGTGATATCCAATTTTGGTCATACTCAGAGTAGACACACTGAAACAAATAAAATTAAGTTAAATTTTCCACTGATTTCAATGGGGCTGCTCTGAGTATGACTAACATTGGATATCACCCATTTTACTTTACATCTTCCAAAATAAGTGACGTTGGTGATGCACTCAACTATTACATCCTGCATTGCTTTTCTAATGTCTTCCAAGCACACTCAAATAACTTACCCAAATAGCTTGAATCTGACACATAATACTATTAGACTGCCTTTTCCCTGCATCCTGTTGCATTCTACAAGAAACTGTTACAGCATCCTTGAAACAGCAAATATAGAGGGATGATGTTTGTCCTTGAGTGAACTCAGTGAACATACTTAGGGGCAATATTGGTCCATCCTAAGTATTGAATCTCCTCTTCTTTACAAGAGACTCACAGTTAGGCCCTGGTCGTTTTAAAGATTTATCACCCTATCTATTTAATCTATACGCAGAACATATCATACGGAAAGCAGGATTGGACCAAGACGAAGGAGGTGTGAAAACTGGAGGGAGAAATATCAAATTTAAGATATGCAGACGATACCATACTACTAGCAGAAACCAGTAATGATTTGAAATGAATGCTGATGAAAGTTAAAGAGGAAAGCACAAAAGCAGGACTACAGCTGAACGTCAAGAAGACTAAAGTAATGACAACAGAAGATTTATGTAACGTTACAGCTGACAATGAGGACATTGAACTTGTCAAGGATTATCAATACCTTGGCACAATCATTAACCAAAATGGAGACAACAGTCAAGAAATCAGAAGAAGGCTAGCACTGGGGAGGGCAGCTGTGAGAGAACTAGAAAAGGTCCTCAAATGTAAAGATGTATCACTGAACACTAAAGTCAGGATCATTCAGACCATTGCATTTCCGATCTCTATGTATGGATGTGAAAGTTGGACAGCGAAAAAAGCGGATAAGAGAAAAATCAGTTCATTTGAAATGTGATGTTGGAGAAGAGCTTTGCAGATACCATGGACTGCAAAAAAATCAAATAATTGGGTGTTAGAACAAATTAATCCAGAACTGTCACTAGAAGCTAAAATGATGAAATTGAGGCTATCATACTTTGGACACATAATGAGAAGACATGATTCACTAGAAAAGATAATAATGCTTAGAAAAACAGAAGGAAGTAGAAAAAGAGGAAGGCCAAACAAGAGATGGATTGATTCCATCAAGGAAGCCACAGACCTGAACTTACAAGATCTGAACAGGGTGGTCCATGACAGATGCTCTTGGAGGTCACTGATTCATAAGGTCGCCATAAGTCGTAGTCGACTTGGAGGCACATAACAACAACAAAGTATTAACTTTATTTGGTTTGGTTTTCAGGTATTACCCCACTCTTCAAAATTGAAAAGAGTAAAAATGAATGCAGAAACCAACTTGACAAAAACCATTTAGATCTTTGGAGGAAAATATCTAAAGACAGGGAATAAATGTGGGCAATCTTTGATGAAGAAAAAGTGAATTTTTCCCTACAAAGTCCTAACTGGAACCTTATTTTTATTATGAGGCTTTATGTACCCTGTAGTGAAAAGAAGCTGAAAATTATATTGCTAATGATCCAAAAATTAAAAGTTAAAAACCAAACGACTTTCTATACTTATGTTAAAAACCTCGTTAAGCTATATCACCTAGTGTCTACCTGATCAAATGTACATACCACAGTGAATGTTACTTCCAACCTAGCATGCATAGGACTGCACTACAAGTTTATAAAAAGCTCTGCTTTCTTGAGTTACACCGGGGGCCACCAACATGGCACCCACAGATGCCTCTGCTGAAACAAGGCTTGAAAGAAGCATTATGCATTATTTCCCTCTGCTGAAATTAGGCTTGAAAGAAGCATTATGTTATAGCCAATAGAACAGGTTGTGGTGTGTGCTTGGTTATGATATATGTGTAGTAGCCACAACAGTTTGCAAATGTATTCACAGGCCTTGACAGGTTGGCAACTCAAGTTACACACTTCCCTGATAAAGGAAAAAAATCTTGTTTTCTCACATTAATTTATGCAGCATTACTTTAATATATATGGGCTAGATCAAGAATGGACCATTGGTCTCACCTGAAGGGTGATTTTCATATGAGTACGGTCCTCACAGCGGGTATTAGCTCCACCTATCGTGCGAAGGCAAGAATGTCTTTGAAGTCAAGACTAGGGGCGTCAGGCCCCTCCCACTCTCCAGTTCATTCGCAGCGAGTCTATAGAGAAAAATCTAAAAATACAAGGGCAGGGCCAACAGGCCTGCCAGCAGGAAAATAACATGCGTAGTAACATGACTCTAACATAGCGATATAACAGAACTAGAAGTCTTGACTTCACTAGTAACTTTAAATACAATAGCGTAACAGTAATAACAACAGCTTAGTAAAATATCTATACATCCTCCAACTGGGAGGGTTGTGAGGACCGTACTCATATGAAAATCACCCTTCAGGTGAGACCAATGGTCCATTTTCCATATGAGTCCGGTCCTCACAGCGGGATGTACCAAAGCAGCCCATATAGGGAGGGACCACCCACATGTTAATCCTCATTAAGAACCTGTTGCAACACTCGTCTGCCAAAAGAGGCGTCAGCAGAGGCATAGCGATCAATTTTATAATGCCTTATAAACGAGTGTGGGGTAGACCAGACTGCAGCCCTGCAAATATCGGCAAAGGAGCGTTGGTAGCAAAGGCAGCCGTAGTAGCCGCTGACCTAGTTGAATGAGCGGTTATTCTAGCTGGAACTGGAAGCTTAAGGGATTCGTAAGCTAAAGCAATACAAGCCCGCAACCAGCGGGATAAAGTGGAATTAGCTACTTTTTGCCCCATAGACCTTGGATTAAAAGATACAAACAAAGACTCGGTCCTTCTGATATCCTGAGTCCTGGACAGGTAGGTCTTGAGAGCCCTCCGGACATCCAACGAATGCCAAGCCTTCTCGAGAGGATGGTTAGGATTCGGGCAAAAGGAAGGCAAAACAATGTCCTGGTTGCAATGGAAGACTGAATCAACCTTGGGACGGAAGGAAGGATCAGTCTTCAGTACAACAGAGTCCTTATGGAAGACGCAGAGATGGCGAGCAGAAGACAATGCGCCCAACTCCGAAACTCGTCTGGCAGATGTGATTGCGATCAGGAACAAGACCTTGAAGGACAGCATACGTAGAGGCACAGTCCTGATGGGTTCAAACGGCGGGTGTTGCAAAGCCTGCAAAACCTTCGGCAAACTCCATGAGGGAAACCGATGGACCACAGCCGGAGATCGTAGGGCGACTCCCCTCAGAAAGCGTTTGATGAACGGATGTGAGGAAATAGTCGCACCAGAAGAAGAAACTGATAGAATCGACGACAGAGTCGAGGCATGTCGACGTAAGGTGCTGGGTCTAAGTCCCATCATGAAGCCGTTATGGAGATATTGTAGTACCTGTTGCATGGTGGCCTGGGATGGATTGTGGTGGTGGGACTGGCACCACTTGGAGAAAGCCATCCAAGTATGTTGATAAATGCGAGTGGTAGATGGTCTTCTCGAGGCCAAGATAATATCAATAACAGCGTCAGACAGGCCAGCTGACCTCAAATGTCCCCGTTCAAACGCCACGCTGTTAAGTTGAGCCAAGTGGGGTCCTGGTGCCATACTGGACCCTGTGATAGAAGGTCTGGCCTGACCGGGATTGTCCAAGGATCCATTACTGACATTGCAAGAAGGTCCAAGAACCACGGTCGGCGTGGCCAAAATGGTGCTATCAGGACCAGCTGTGCCCTCTCGATTCGCGCCTTCCTCAAGGTTTTGGCTAACAGTGGTATTGGAGGGGAGGCGTACAAAAGACCTTCTGGCTACGGAATTGATAGCGCATCCACTGCTTCCGCTGTTGTGTCCAGGTATCGGGCAAAGTACCTGGGAAGCTGGCAATTGCGACTGGAAGCAAACAGGTCGACTGAGAAGGCGCCGAAGCGACACTGAAGGTGATGGAAAATGGCTGGATGAAGTTTCCATTCTCCCGGAAAAACCTGTTGTCTGCTGAGCCAGTCTGCTGTCACATTCCAAATCCCTCTGAGATGTTCTGCTTTCAGGGATTGTAGATGTTGTTCTGCCCAGACAAAGATGAGGGAGGCTAAGTCCTGCAGAGGACGAGACCTGGTGCCCCCGTCTGTTCAAATGTGATTTTACACACGTGTTGTCTGTTCGAATGAGAACATGGTCCAAAGGGAACAGAGACTGAAAATGAAGTAGAGCTAAGTGTACAGCCTTTAGCTCCAGCCAGTTGATGCTTTGAGTCTGCTCTGCGGTGGACCAAACCCCCTGAACGTACTGGGAGTTGCAGTGGGCTCCCCAGCCGATGAGGCTGGCATCTGTGGTTACAACAGTTCTGCGGGGTTCTCTGAACGGCGTGCCCTTGGAAAGGTGTTGGGCCCTCGTCCACCAGCGGAAGGAGAGGCGCAGTGCGGGGCTCAAGTGAACTTTGCGATGGTTGGAGCTGGCGATGTCCTGTTGAAAGGGCAGCAAAGTCCACTGAAGGTGACGAGTGTGGGCTCGAGCCCATGGCACAATATGGATGGTAGAAATGAACATTCCGAGCACCCTGGCTAGAAGCATGACGTCTGCGGATGTTTGTTGCATCAGGGACCTTGCAATGTTTGTGATGGCAGTGATGCGATCTGGAGCCAGGAATACCATTGCCTGCAGGGTGTCCAACATCGCCCCTAGATGTAGCACTGGGTTGGTTGGAGATGGCTTTTGTCGAAGTTGACAAGCCAGCCGTGGGCCTGCAAGACACTGAGGGTAATCGTTAAATGATGATGAGCCAGCTCTTCAGATTTTGCCCGTATTAACAGATCATCCAAATATGGGTAGAGATGAACCCCTTGAATCCGGAGGTAAGCCACTAGGATGAGTAGCACTTTGGTAAATACTCTTGGAGCAGAGGCCGAACGGCATCGCTCTATATTGAAAGTGCTGGTGGCCAAAGGCAAACCGAAGAAACTTTCTGTGGGCTATGCAAATGGGCACATGGAGATAAGCTTCCTTAAGATCAATAGAAGCCAGGAAGTCTCCTTCATGCAGACTCTCTGTAATGGAGTGAAGTGATTCCATTTTGAACCTGCGATATGTTGCAAAACGGTTGACGAACTTGAGGTCCAATACTGCCCTCCATGATAAATCTCGTTTAGGCACAGCAAATAGGAGGGAGTACACCCCTTCCGACCTCTCAGTTGTGGGGACTGGCTCTATTGCCGCTATGTCCAAGAGGTGGTGTACAGCTGTCTGCATGATGGTGTGCCTGGCTGGTGCCTTTGGACAAGGGGACGGATGGAATCTGTCTGGTGGGGTCGCCCAAAACTCTATTGCATAGCCATAACGGAAAAGCTCCCTGATCCAAGCGACCGTAGTGAGGCGCAGCCACTGGTCTCCAAAATTAAGTAATCTGCCACCAACGGGGAGTGCGTTAATACTGCTTGCGTTGGCGAGGCCCTCCCCTATATGAGGACGATGAGGTACCCCTGCGCCCTTGGTACTGACCTCTGCCCTGGAAACGCTGGTTCCAGGCTCCCCTGAAGGCATTGGGGTCATATCATCTGAAGTCGCGGCCTCATCCTCCTGGCCGCATTCCTCAAAAGGGCTGGTTAGTGCGGAAGGAAATTGTCTGAAAGGCCTGTGTTCAATGTTCTTGACAGTGGGCAAAACCGGTTTGTGGGCGTCTTTGGGATCAACCAGCACTGCCTTTAGACCTTCCTCGCCGAAGAGTAGAGATCCGGAGTAAGGAGCCCTAGACAGATTCATTCTGGCCGCGGAGTCAGCTTGCCAGTGGCGAAGCCAGAGGGTCCGTCGAGCAACTATCTGAGCCGTCATCGCTCGTGCCCCCAGTTGAGTGGCATCCAAAGTGGCATCAGCCACAAATGCCGCTGTCTTACGCAACTTTATCAGTGACCTTCTGAGGGAGACAGGATCCGGGTTAGTGTCCTCTAGAAGATCATCTAGCCACATCATAGCTGCTCTGGAGAAGACGGAGGCTGATGCGGAGGCACGCATGGAGAAAGCAGTGGCCTCATGATTTTTACGGAGGGCAAAGTCTAGTCGACGTTCAGTAGCGTCCTTTAGTTGGGATTCTCCTTCCCTGGGCAAGAGAGATCGTGAAACTAGGCTAGCGATCGGTTCGTCTATGCCCGGGACGGCTAGCTTGATGGCAAAGTCCGGAGCTAGGGTGTAAAGCTTGTCAGCCACGTTCTTGAAGAGGCGAGTCTGGAATGGATGAGACCATTCTTCAGATGCCAGTTTGGCAATGGGGTCCGGCACCGGGATGTAGTGCTCAGTAGGTGCAGGGGATTTGAGGACCCTGGCCCCTTTGATAGCTGGGGCGGTAGATGTTGAAGGCGCAGCTTGGAGACCAAGGGTGTTAACTAGCCTGCGTGCCAGGGGCTGAAAGTCTGAGGCATTAAACAGGCGATACGATGTATCCTCCTCATGATCTGAATAGTCGCTCCAGTCATCTCCTTCAACGTGGTCAGTGAAGGTTGACTCCTCCCCATACGAAGCTTCGTCAATACATCTGCCTCTGGCTACATCAAAGGGATTTGGGGAACAGGAAGGGTGTGCTTCATGACACGCACGTTGGTCCATGCTGTATTGAGGTATGGCAGGGACTTGTGGTGGTGGCTGCATTTGGGTGAAATATGACAGCATGCCTTGAAGTTGGGAAAGGAAATCAGGGGACAGCTGCAGCCCGGTTGTAGCAGATGTTTGTGCCTGAGTAGCTATTGGAGCAGATGTTTGGGCGGCAACATGGAGGGAGGCTGGTTAGACGAAGGCTGAGTAGGGAAGCCAGCAAAATCCTCCTCGTCAGAGGAAGCAGCAGGTGAATGAACTATATCTCTTATGTGTTCCTGAGCTGCTGTGGTGGTGGTCGGCACAGAGGCATAGCGTGGACGCTTTGGACTGCTATGGCTGGAAAGATGTTTTGTCTTACCCAGTGCTTTAGTATGTTTAGTCTTAGTCGCCTTGGAATGTTGCAGCTTGGCTGTTTGCGACGTGCCTGGCTGTTCTGCCATCTTAAATTCACTTTGGGTGCAGTACACGGCCACAGAGGGGGCAGGATGTAGAGACCCGAACTGGCACAGTGTACGACCACAGAGGGGGTAGGATACACTGGCAGATGGCTAAGTACACGGCCACAGAGGGGGCAGGATGCACTATGGTATCAGCGTTAGTATTGTAGACTGTATTTCAGGCTTGGTACACGGCCACAGAGGGGGCAGGATGTACAGTATAGAATTCAGGCTTGGTACATGGCCACAGAGGTGGCAGGATGTACAGTATAGAGTTCAGGCTTGGTACACGGCCACAGAGGGGGCAGGATGTACAGTATAGAGTGCAGGCTTGGTACACGGCCACAGAGGGGGCAGGATGTACAGTATAGAGTGCAGGCTTGGTACAGTGCCACAGAGGGGGCAGGATGTACAGTTCAATTTGTGCCCAATATCAATATTCTCCGTAAGTAGTCACAGCAGCAATATATAGTACAGCCACAGTCTGAAGAGACAGCCACAGAAGCAGAGTGCAGGCAGCGTAGGTTACAGTCACAGTCTTGAGATGCAGCCACAGAAGCTGTAGAGGTCAAATAGTATCAAGGGCCAGCAGCACTGGCCGCTTGGAAAATGAACCCTTGTATACTTACAGGGTCCTGACTGCCCCACACCTACAGGTAACCCTGGCAGCCCTCTATTGTTAGTACACGAGAGTGAAAGGGAACAAACAAAATGGCGCCCGGGGCAGGCGCGGGAAAATAAAATCAAAAATGGCGAGGCGGCAATGGTGGACGGAGGTAGAGCCGGTTGTGCTGCAGCCGCAGGGCCGATAAGCAAAGTCGCGGCGCAGAAGCACAATACAGGGATGGCTAGGAAAAAAGTCAAAAAAGGGCAAAGAAACCGCAGCCGCTAAGGAAGCAGAGGGAAGCAGCCGCAGCCGCCGTCCACAGGGACCGTTGCGGCGCGAAAATGCCAGGCAGCGAGGCTCAAAACAGTCCGAGATCAAAGCCGCAACAAGAGAGAGAGGGAGAGCCGCAGCCGCAGGCTCTCAAGGAGATATTCCAAAAAGGATACTGCCGGGAGGCAAGGAGCCACGGCAGAACCCAGGATGGAGGTGATCCAAACGGCCAGGAACGGGAGGAAAATAACGACGGGAGCTGCAGCCGCAAGCTCCCGCTGGGAATACAGAGCACCGCAGCCGTGGTCGCTCTGATGGCCGTTAGATGAAATACTGGGACAATCAACGGCCCGGGTAAGAGGGAACCCCCCCAAGGGAACTCCCCAGGGATGGGAACACAACGTTAGATACAAGACAGAGGGAAGGGAAACACTCGGTAAACACACAAATCACAAAACCTCCACACTCTGTCAGACAAATGCAGCACAAAAAACACAGAAAAACTTAGCTAAGCTACGCTATATAATATCAGACTTGTTCATACGAAGGCAAGAATGAACCGGGGAGTGGGAGGGGCCTGACGCCCCTAGTCTTGACTTCAAAGACATTCTTGCCTTCGCATGATAGGTGGAGCTAATACCCGCTGTGAGGACCGGACTCATATGGAAAATGAAGTGTGCGTAAAGGTGCTGGCGAAAGCTGACTTACCTACCCTCTCCTCCCCGTGAGTTCCTTGAAAATGTTCCAGTGAGCGACAATCCCTGAAAATCAGGCACAGGCCATTTCCAGGTCCATTCATGGAAAGCATCTTCACCTGACACCCCCCTTACCACTCAGCCCCCTGCAGCACAGCCTATCCATTCACCAAGGCCCTCCAATCTCCAGTGCAGTATTTGTGGGAAGGGTGTGGCTGGAGGAGATGCCATAGGGAAGAAGAGCAAAGTCAGCTTCCATAAGCCTTATTTATATGTGCTTAACTCTGGATAAATTATATTATATAAATTATATTATTATAATATATGTTCAGGGGATACATTTTATACAAGCAACATTAGTTTATTTTACCTTCAGCATCCAGATCTATAATCCAACAGACCACAGTTCAGTAAATTAAAGTCCTGAGAAAGAAATCAAGCAATCTTTCAGGAGAGTTACCTGTAAATTGAGGACAGTAGTCTCCAAGTTACCATCTCTTGCTTGAGAAGCCACAACACACTGGCAGTTTTTGAAAATTTCTGCTGTCCAGGAGTAGTTCGGTACACTATTTTTTGAAGAATGTTTACCTGGTTTTTTTTTTAAGGAACACAATATTTTATTTTCCACATAGTGGCTTTACGGCATAAGAAAAAAACAAAGACAGATGCAGTTCACTGTCCAAAGAAGCTTATAATCAAGAGTATGACAGCAGGAAGAATAGAAGCAGAGGGGATGAAAGATGAGCAGGTAACAAGGGATTAATGCAATCAAAGGCGATTAAATATAAACATTGAGGTTAGGAAAACACTAAGTGCTTACTGCTGAAAATGTTCACTTCAGCCACAAAACCCAAGCAATCACATGAAATGGGGGAAAATCTAGCTTTATGCAAAACGATTCTGGGCAGAAGCTATTTTTGAGAGCTCTCTGGATGAACTACAGACACTCCCAAGCTAGAAGATCAGCCTATTTTCAAAAATATTGTAGCATTTAATGAATGCAACACTGACTACACAAGCTCTGCACTTATTCACTGAAAAGAAATGATTTTGGTTAAGCAATAATGAATGAGTAAAAGAATGTAACAGGTTATACCTGGCTATTGCAAGTATCTTCATACTCATCTACCAGTTCAAAAATGGTAGTTGAAGTGTACTTTAAAAGGGAATGTAGAAAATCAGAGTACATACTCCTAGTAGCTAGAATCACAGAAGAAAAAAATATGTTCATTAGAATAACCTACTACAGAACAATTCTAGCTTGTTACAAGTTTACCTTTAAATTATTATTATAAAGTGCCTAAGTGCTGTACAGTAGGGCCCCGCTTTATGGCGCTTTGCTTTACGGCGCTTTGCTAATGTGGCGGTCTCTATTAGACACAATTAGACTAAAGCCCCACTCATACAGCGCTTGTTCCACTTTTATGGCGGTTTTCGGGCGTCGTGCACCATTCTATTCAATGAGTTCCACTTTTCAGCGGTTTTCGCTTTTCGGTGGGGGTCCGGAACATAACCCACCGTATGAGTGGGGCCCCACTGTACATATATTAAAAGATAATATAAAAATTTGTAACAGTACACAATAAGCATGATGTTTCAAAGCTCATTTTATAACAATATCTCCTTTGGACTCCCAACTCCCATTAGCCTCAACCAGCATGGTCAGTGATCAGGCATGATGGGAGCTGACAGATTCCCCATCTCTGACTTAAAGGGGAAAAAGTCAAAAATTTATAGACATGAAAAAAATGTAGTTAAATAATAAGTGAATTCTCAGCATTGCAATTCTGAAGTCATGCACCAAAAAACATACCCAGAACTGTAAAAAAAGGAGAAAAAACCCCATCAAGCCTGCAGAAATGCACAATGTGGTTTAACTAACTTCCTAAAGTGTATCTATTTGATATATGATGTATTAGTCTACTGCTTGATTATGGCTACCCCGGCCCTGGAATTGTTTTTCTATCAATATAACACAGTCAGGTAGGATGAAGGAAATCTAGTCCAGCCCACTGTCCTACAATAGGATTCCCTATGCATTAAAAACCCACACTGGTGCTCTAAATACAGTGGTTCCAAAACTTTCCCCCCATAGACCACTTTAAAATTGCTGATTGTCTTAGCAGACCACTTAATGTGTTTTCTGCCTCTGGTAGCAATTGTAACATGCTGTGCTAGATGCTGTATGGTTTTTAATTATATTTTTATTGCTTCTTTTTTTCTTACAATGTATTTTATTGTATTTGCATTCCACAGAATTTTATTGTAATACAATAAAATACAGTATAAGAAAAAAAGCAGTAAAAATACAATGAAAAACCAAATGAATATTTAATGCAAGCCTGCAGGGACCACCTGAATGTGGCCCACAGACCACAGTTTGGGAACTCCTGTTCTAATAGATAACAAAAAGGAAGCACAAAGGTAAAAAGTGAACTCTCACCTGCTTCTCCAGGATCCTCCTCATTCAATAGAACAGCACTCTTAGTGACATCTTCTGCTGCACTGTACTCTAGGTTTGTGAACATGACTGAAGGTGGAGGGGTGAGTGCAGTTGTCCAATCACTGCCCTCTAACTGAAACATACAACATGATACACAGAACAAAACCAAATTAATATCATTGTATTGCATATCAATGGTCTGACATTATGATTGCTTATTACGTACTTTTTTTTAGGAAGTAGTTCTAGCAACAAAGTGATTTTTTTTCTAAATGAAGACCAATGTAAGATACAGTGATATCTTACAAGAGTGAAACAAGATCCATTAATAAGGATTTTTTCCTAAATCTCAGATTTTAGTGTCAGTCATCAATTACTTATGGCACAATCCAATCCCTCTTTGCTGAGAGGGGGAGGGTCAGACTGGGTGGAGGTGTCCCCCTGCTCAGCCCTGTTGGTCTCTGCCTGCTGAATGTGTGAGCACGTGAAATTACCACCAGCAGAATCCATGCCAGTGGAAAGCTCTGGAACAGTCCTGTTAAGCCCCAATGGCAGTGCCCAGAGTTCGGATTGTGCCCTTAGCTAACAGCAAGAGAAACAAGAATCACTGTTGTAAGTACTAGTTTTCATGGAGATGTAAACGGCTAAAATTTGCAAATGTGGAGAAACACTAAAACTATTATAAGACATCACTGCTCTGTTCATTCAGGTACTGCTATAAGGCAGGCATATCACAAGGTTTCCTTCTATCATTTGCAGGCTGCTTTAAGGATGAGAAGATTGCAGACTTCAGGCAGATAGAAAATTAGGGGCATGGAGGGACCCTTTCTTCCTCCTTTGCATTATTAAGAAACCTGACAATATCTAGAAAGGTGGACTAAGAAGAACAAAAGACAGCAGAGATCACTGCGGGACAAGAGGATTGATGGATTTGAGTAAAAGGAGGTGCCACAAAAAGTCTGAAGTGTGATGTACGTGTTTGGGGTCTTGCCTCTTTGTTTCATGTGTTGCAGTAGGGAAGCCTCTTGGGTTAGGAGGTCAAGAGATGGAATCAGAACAGAAAAGCTGCCTGTGGGGGAAAAAGGTGTGGGTGGATAAAAGCTCCTTCGACCTACTGGCTCAGCCCTGGGGGGTCTTGCCTTCATCTTTGGGCAATTTAATTAAGAGTTCAAAAAAAATAAGACACAGTGGGGATGGAAGAGGGGATGCTTGAATTTAGGTTAGCAAAACACCAAGCATGCAGAGAAGAGACAAGCCTCTGCTTTTAATCAAACCCAGCATACACACACACACTCTGGATACTTTCTCCTGCCTTCTGCACCCCCCTGGTACATGCCCCTCCTCTGCATTCCTAAGGACCCCAATGATGTGAAGTGAGAAAGAGAAGTTTTTATGGCATACAAAAGGATAGCAAGTGATCAAGACAGACGGTGAAAACCTAGCTTTGGTAGCATTACACGCAGGATCCCCATCTTCCATCCACTTTACCTGAAAGGCTTGACAAGATTTTGCAGCATTCAAGATGACAGCAGGGGAGACAGTGAAAGACAAGTTCAAGACCAGTAGCTCAACAGCAGTAGCTACAGCAACAAGGCAGTGATGTCATAATCACATAATAGGGAGACTAGCTCAAGAGCAGTACCTGTCTAGCAGAAGCTAGAGCGACACACCAGTGATGTCATAATCACATAATAGGGACAATTTCTGTCTAGTTTCCAGACAGACATTGAAGTAAAACTATAGCAACTACAGTGACAGGTATATATATTGACCAAATAACTGATACACAAACGCTATACAGTATTCTTATTCTGAAACTGCTATCCTAAAATAGGGAACAGTTAAGATCAGAGCAGCCATTTAAAAGCACTGTACACAGATTTTATAAGAGTTCAAAAGCAACTAATTTTGGCAAGCTCTTCACATCATTCCTTTTAATAGCAAACTTGGGTTGGTGAATGCTGATGGCTACAGAGCCAAAACAGGGATGCTGAGAAACAAGAAGGAGGGATTAGCATGCCCAAAGGAGCCCCACGATTTGTTGATGTACAAACAATGTTTTAAAAAACATCTAAGGGAGCGGGGATCAAAAAGAGCTCAATGAGGAGTGAGCATGTTCAGTAGCCAAGAAATGTAGAATAGTAGTTGGTAAAGAAAAAATAGGAGTGAGGGAGAGAAATTCCCTAATTGCCAGGGATGGCTAGCCAAAACCTTGTGAAAAGAAAAGATACACTGCAACCTTTAATTGCAGGATCTGCTTGTACTATATTATTTTTGATTCTCTAAATTAGAATTATAGTTACATATTCACATGTATCTCATTTTAGGAAGGAAAAACCCCCAGAAAAATTATCTTAAAGTACAATCATATAAAAACCTACCTGGGAGAACACCTCACTGAATACAGTAGGACTTTCTTCTCCATACACAGGCATAGGATTGGGCTTTTATAGTGTTTCTAAAGTGCCCTTTGGTGGGTGAGAGACTCAGTTCTCTGTGCTCCATATGCTACCTATTCATACTTGCTAAGTTCTTACCATAGAGATACTTCCAAGATGCCCCGGAGTATGCACAAGATAAGGAGATTTTCCTCCTGTGCCCAGGATTGCAGACATGTTTGGTTGCTTCATGGAACTCCGACTCTGTGGAGTAACTGGGGAGGAAAAAAGGCTTTTCTGAAGCAGGACAGGAGCAAGCTGGGAGGTTGTTAGCCTCCCGCTGAAATGAATACATTTATGAAGCTCAACGCAGAGATGAAAGGATAGTGAATACAACTTTGCCCTCCTACAGAAAACCAATGAATGCTTTGTATCTAAAGATGCTATCTTAATGAATTTTACCTAAACTATGTAGGGGGGGAAAACAGTGCATGCAAACTTTTAGAATACCTGTAAAATTCCTGTACTAAAGTGTACATAAAATAAGGCATTATGTAAAAGGACCTTACAGGAGCGCAGAAACAGTCCTGGAGTCCCGGGAACCGTCAGTCCTCTTGTTGACATATCAGTTGAACCATCATCCAGGGAAGCAAGGACTAAGAAAAAGGAATGAAGCTAAGAAAATAAGTTTCCAAGTTCTCTCTCAATTTGTAGACTTTTCTGGTCATCTTAAAGGATAAGTTTGGTAAACAGACAACCTATGTCATTCTCCTTCTTTTTTGTTCTTTCAAATCCCTCAAACCCCACCTTTTCCAGGACTCCTATTGCTTAGATGCAGTTGTTTTTTTAAAAAAAGCAAATCCTGTCAGTTGGGGGATGGGCTGATAATTAACAGGATCAGACCGGGCATAGGTAAGACACAGTGGGGATGGAAGAGGGGATGCTTGAATTTAGGTTAGCAAAACACCAAGCATGCAGAGAAGACACAAACCTCTCCTTTTAATCAAACCCAGCACACACACACACTCTCCGGATACTTTCTCCTGCCTTCTGCACCCCACCGGTACATGCCCCTCCTCTGCATTCCTAAGGACCCCAATGATGTGAAGTGAGAAAGAAACGTTTTTATTTAACCTTTTCCACTCCTGCTGCTATCCTGAGGAAAACATCATTTTCTGAAGCTGGTATTTGGTTTGCAGTGAATTTCAAGAGCTTTGACCATCAAGAGGGGAGGTTTTTTTGGCCTGGCCTTGTTACTGGCTTGTCACAAATAACAGCAGCTTATACCGCAAAGTAATTGTGAAAAATCATATTACATTATTTTACTAAACTTAACAATAAACTAGAAACGGTGCTGACATTGTCCTGTACTGAACTAACTTTTCCATCTTTTAAAAAAAAGAAATTGACACCATCATTTAAGGTACAGAGATGTCTATCTCCCAAAACCACATTATTATACTCTTAAGTAAAACCAAAGGAAAAGGATACTAGAAACTTTTTTTTGAGAACTCTGTTTCCGAACTGGCCGAGTCACTTCTTGTGGAGAAGATATATTTTGAAAATCATTCCTGAAAAAGTACAAAACTACTGAAATTATCAAATGCCTGATGTTCTTTTATTTGATCTTTATTATTTGCAGAGTAGACAACAAAGTTTAAACTAAATGTAAAAGGTCATATTTTAATTTGAAATGAAACAGTAGACTGTTCCAAAAATAATTAAACTTCTTTGTTTTACAAGCAGAAGCAAATCCTGATTTACATGTATGAAACCTGAGACTGTACATCTAAAAAAATATCCTCAACAGCAAAATTCTAGAAATCAGCTCATTATAATAACCTTTAGCAAAACCAGGTACTGAAAAGAGGGCTCTACTGACAGGTTTTATACATTTTTAGACACTTTCTGCAATCTTTGTACATCTCATGGCATAACATTTCTTTACTCTCCTGATTCATAATTTTAAAGTCAAAACTGAGCTGGTCATTTTAGGTGCCTCAGTATTCACTTAGGGTACTTTTCCTAAGCAGTTTACTAGCATTCTTTTCCCAACAGTAGCCAACCAATTGTCTCTGAAGGCTCACATGTTGTGTATGAAGGCGATGGCTTCGCCAATTATTTTCCACAGAATTACTTTGTTTTCAGAGGCATACATCCACTAAACCTGGATATTCCATTGAGCTATCATGGCTAAAATATGGTGATACACACTATCCATGAATTTGTCTTTTTTAAAAACTCCCTAAGGTAGTGGCCATCACTGCAACTTGTAGCAGTGATTTCTGTAAGATGATTTTGTGTTCTGTGAAGAAATGATATATGCAACATTATTTTGTGATACTGCTCAAATAGGCTTTTACTTTTGTCTCTCCAAACATGGGAAGTTGTGAGAAGGGAGAGAAGCAATTTGAAACATGGAAGTGCTTTGTCTCCTATCAGTCAAAGGTGTGGGTAATTTTGGAAGGGATAATCATTTTGGAGATTCAAAACCCACCTCTACCTTGTACTGTGTGTGGTCTCTTACCTGTATCTAGTCCAGAGCTGTTTGTAACAGTGGTTCAAATGCCTCTGTGAAGAGTGTAACAAAAGTCTCCCCCAGCATCCGATATTCAGATGCATACCATCTCTGACTGTGGACTATTGCAATGAGCTCCTCTTGGGGCTTTCCTTGAAGATAAGTCAAAAACTTCAATTGATCTAAAATACCTGTAAAATTCCTGGCTGGGGTTTAATTTAGATCTCATATAACCTGGTTTGAAACAGCTACATTGGTTGCCAGTTTGTTTCTGGGCTCAACTCAAGGTGTGAATGTTAGTATTTAAACTCCTAAATGACATAGGCCCCAAATATCTGAAAGAGTGCCTCCTTCCTTATATACCCTCCTGCATATTAAGATAGCAGAGGGCATCATCTTGGTAGTTCCACTGCCCTCAGAACTTCAGGGTGAGATGACACGGCAGCCCAGGAGAGGGCACTTTCTGTGGCAGCCCCTAAGTTGTGGAACTCCCTCCCCACAATGGTGTGTCTGGCACATTACCTATTCAGTTTTCGTGGAATGCTAAAGATACACTTCTTTACCCTGGCTTTTGACACTTTGGGACCTACCCTATTCTTGTGATCATTATTTTTGCCTTAAACTGTTTTTAATGTTGTATTTTAAATTTTGTAAACTGCCTTTAGGGTCATAAATCAAATCATTATTATTATTTAACCGTCCAGGATGGGGGAAGCATTTCAGGTATGTGAACATAAAGGTAGGTGTAGTGGAAGTGGCTTAGTACAGTGTACTTGTCTGTTTGCATAATTTATATTTTTAACTTTCAACCTAAATGTATGTCCCCAGGATGATATTATAAAATAAGGCACACAAACTAAAAGCAACAGTCCATTCAAAGAGACAGTAAAAATTAAACTGAAGTTTAAAAAACCCAACGAAATCAACAGTTTTGAAAAGTCTGGAAAAATGAATATTTTTGCCTGGCACCTAAATGATAGCAATTAGGCCTGCCTGAGAAGGGCATTCTGAAGACAAGAAGCCACCACTGAAAAGGCATTCTTGCTTAGTCACCACCTCACTGCACTTCAGACAAGACAACCAGGGAAAAGTCTCAAGATGACAAGCAGATTGATGGAGGAGAAAGCAGTCCAACAGATGTTTGACTCCTAAACCATGCAAGATTAGTGGGATTTCTAGCACCCCCACTCTGTGGAAGCCCCTAGCCTCCCAAACATCCCATCTTCAGCCGTCAAATAATAATGAATGAATGAAAAATAGTTATGGAACTCCCTAGCACAGGATGTGAAGCCTACCAGCTTGGAAGGCTTTAAAAGGGGATTAGACAAATTCATGGAGAATTAGGCTACCAGTGGCTATTAATCAAGATAGCTGTGCTTATATTACTTCAAGGATCAGCGGCAACATGCTTCTGAATACCAGTTGCTCAGGGAGAATAACGAGGGACTCTTATTACCCTCACGTTCTGCCTGTGGGCTTCCAAGAGGAATCTGGTTCCTGTGGGAAACAGGATGCTGGCCTAGATAGGCTTTTGGTCTGATCCAGCTGGGCTCCATTCCAGTTAACATTCCTATCAACTGGCGCGAGACTGCACGAACGGACGGAACGGGAGCGCACCGGACGGCCCACATTCGTTGCAGGCGGCGGGCGGGATGTCCTCTCCTTAACGAAGTGGCCGCGCCCACCCGCCACAGTGAGGTAAAGCAAGCACCTCCCCATTTTCTATTGAAACCGAGCCCTCCCTAATCCGCTTCACCCGCGTACTCCTTCGAAAGAGCTGACCTGTTCATCTCTGCGGGAGAAGCCGGTGGCGTGGCTGGGGAACCCTGTGCGCCTACCAGTTGTTGCTTGAGACTACCCGCTCCCCGGAAGTCCGTAAGGTGAACAGGAAATGACAGCAGAGTCAGGCATCAAGCGGAAAAGTCAGAGAGAGAATTTGTGTTAATGTCTGTAGGTGGTGTGGAGGGAGGCAAGATATCACCTAAGGACCACTTAAAAATGTGTATAGGCACGCAGCCCGATATGCATTGAAAACCTCGCCTCTGGGTGTAGCCTAGAACTGTATAAAGGGATAAGAAGAGTATATATCATTTGCAATGCGCAGAGGGTGCTAGACGGGGTCGTGAGCAGGTAGAGCGCCACCTAACGCTTAGGAGGAGCGTATCTCCATTTCTCGACAGCGGCGTTCAGCGTTTCGAAGTTTCTGGTTGCAACGATAATGAACAGATCTCGGTATAAGATTTGGGACTACTCAGTCCATACATCGAAGAACTCAGCAAAAGCTATGGAATTGGTTATAATTTCGGATATTTTACAACGTCGAGAATGCGCAACAGACCCTTTCATTACAGTTTAACTTCTACCACAGAAATAACGGACTTAAATCTATAGCAGGCCGTCTTCGACATAAATAGGTGTGCTTAAATTATACATTGTTATTATAACGGTAACTACAGCCATTCCCCCTAAGTATAGAGTTAGAAAGGGCTTTCAAGTATAGCCAAAGCTCAAGTCTTGGATATTTAGGCATTGCTCTCGAGAGGGCTTAGCATAGCAACCTATCTTGAAGGGTACAGGACTGAGGATTTACTAGTGGCTTTTGTCACTCATTTCCAGGTGCTAGGACACCAGCAGCTGCATTCTCCTTTCTGTGCAGCTACTAAAAGTATGGAAGGAGTCCTCCCAGCATATCTAGAACTGCTAACCTTCGCTAATCCTCTCATCCCTTTCTTTCCTGAATTCTGAACAAAAACACGGTGTCAAAGAAAAAACAATTTTCTTTATTAGCATTAAAATATTTCAATTCCTAAATATTCACCCTTTACAATGAAATTAGCGAGAGAAGGAACAGTTCTCTTACAGAGCAAGAATTTGGAAGACATTATGTCACTGAAAGAATGGGATGGGCAAGCTATAGGATTTACACTAAAATGCATATTAACAATCGTCAGTGTAGCAGTAGGGATGAACATTTTATACTTTAAGGCACAGATCTATTCTTTCTAGGCAAGTCCAACACACTTACTCAAGACTGATCAGACAACCCAGGAGATAGTCAGAAATGCTAGGAGATAGTCATTCAGAATTGAAATCTTCCCTGACACAGAGGCACCTCCCAAGGACAGGGCTGCATGTGTGTGTTTTTTCTCAAGAGGTACAAATGTAATTTAAGATATCCTGACAGTAATATACCTAACTATAGTACATGGAAGTATGTTGAACCACAGGTCTACTGATTATGGATAAGTTAAGGTGAACACACACACCCTTAAGGCACAAAAGCCAGTTGAGAATGCAAAAGGAGATTTTCCCCATCAGCTAAGAGGATTTATTACAGCTTTTGTAACCCAGCTTTGTTCTTCACAGGCAATCTACAGAATGTGCTTGTCTGAAAGCTAAAACAGCTTGCACAAATATTGCTGCCTATCTGGCTCTGAGGAAGACCATAGTGGTAGATAGGCAATATTTATGTTGTGAAAAGTTTAAGATTGCTCCTGAGAAGGAACCTGAATTCCAAAATGTCTTAAGCTATAAATCCTCTTAGCACTTTTGAGAACAAGTCTCCTTTCACATTCTTCTTGGGTTTGCTGCGTCAAGGGAGACAGAAAGTAGACCATCATGGAAGATAGGTGGTATGATGAACTAACCTAGAAATATTAGTCTTTTTTTTTAAAAAAAAGTGAGCAATGAATGCGAGGGGAAGGTTAGGTTTGATAGGCTATACTTCTCTGCTAGCTTTCCCCCCATCCTTTCTATGCAAATCAAGTGACAGCGAGAAGGAAAAAAGCCCAGCTGTTCCACAATTGGCAGAGCTCTGCCAAATGGCGCACAGGACTGGAACTAGCAAAGGGTCTCCCACACACAGGGTAGAGTATGCAAGGTTGTTTTATATAGTCCTGCCAAATGGAGTAGGAGGAGCAACCTATACGTTACCCTCCTCCACTATAGGCAAAGGAAGTAGTCGCAACATAATTGGCATAGAAAACTATACCAAATCCCAATGCCGACTCTGAAGCACAAATATGTTAGATTGTGAATCCACCAAGCTTTGGACAACCCATTACTTTTTAACGGCAACCTTATGGACGTACATTGCATTCAGCCAATTGAGGTTATGATGGTATGAGTAATAATTGTCCAGTCCAACTTACAGAAAGAATTTCCTTACCAGGGGCATGTCCTCTGACTGTCCAGACTACCAGTAAGTACAGGAGCACGCCCAAGTTATACTCGCTCATTAACAGAGCTGCCAGACTTTAACAGTAAAAAATACACTTCTTTCAGATCAAAGGATGTTAATGAGCATTATTTCAGTATTGTTTGGATCCAGTTCTTAAAGCCAGACAAGGTGCAAGAAGCTACCACCTATTCAGTAACCCAGACCATAGTATAATCTGCCTATGTTATCCGCTTCACAGCTTTATCCAAAAATGGCAAAATATCTATCTGCATACAGCTGGTTTCTTGACTCAGGTTTAGAAAGATCTCAATGCTGCAATTCAGTATTGTGAAATAAACAATTCTTTCAATAACAGTTCCAGATTCTTGAGACTGGACTTCAGTTGCCAGGATAAAAACACATACTCAACTCATATTTGAACAATCAAGTGCCTGCAAATTGCACAATCCATATTTGTGAACTACAGTAAGCATCTGGGCATTTTGCCTGTACATTTCAGATACCCCACACTTCATGGGCTTGTGGCTCAATTAGCCTGGTAGTTTCTACAATGGAAAAAGCAGACTATATAGGTTTTTTGTTTTTGTTTTTAATGCATAACTGAAGTAGTTTTGAGTTATCTAGAAACAAGCAGCTTGTAAGACAATTAAGTTTGGGCATCTGATGTCTTTCAAGCCCCAAAGTATTTGTAAACTTAACATAGTTCTAGGTTTGGCATATTCCAGGAGTATTCTCTTAGGCCTAAGTTGATAGAACAATACATCTTCCTTTTTCCTTCTCTATCCTGCTCCACAATGAGACAGCAGAGTTTGAAGAATTCACATTTCTTAACAAAGATACTCAGCAATGGAGACTGACCCAACTCTGGAAAGTTTCCACTGAAACCTGTACATTACTGCAACATGAGTGATCACAGCGCTGTCATGATTATGTAGGAGAATGTGTAAATGGTCTGACTTGTATAAGATAAACAAACAATGGTTCCTTGGGGTCTCAAATTCTAATTTCCCAAAACACATTTTAACACATTACTGATCTCATTGCAACATTACACAAAACATTCAGTTACAGGTAGTTGTAACGCAAGCCCTTGCATGGCAATCCAAATTTATTGAACTACTGATGCTAAGTCATACAAAATTGCACCACTTTTAATTAAGGCTTTTAGTTTACATTTGGCCACCTCAAAGCAGTTGTAACATTAGGTTGGTCAATTTAAATACTGTGGCTCCCTGTTGGATTTTACACGCAATCTTTACACCCAAATGTTAATGCATACAAAGCAACAAGGCATTGTTAAATAAATCAGCAAAAAGGTAATTACTGCAACTTAGGCCCTGGGACCAATTACACATGATTAAAATTACTTCCCACATTCACATCCACAGTACTCGTTCACCATTTAACATCTCAACCAAAACGTTACACATGTAAAACAATCACTAACAGGCAAAAGTACTAAACCTGTATATTTGGTATTGCAAATACACTTATGCATGAGCAAGCAAGGGAATTCACAGTGAGAATCTACAGCTGCAGAAGCCCAAAAATGATTTACAAAAAATTGTTAAATCATTAAAAAATTGTTTTAAAATATACACTTCTTGTTGTAGACCCCCACTGTACACACAACTATAAACATTGTTCCCTATGTAAACAAGGAAAAGGAAACATACAATAAAAGGTTGAAAAATCTGGACATTTCCTTCCCAACAGATATTAAAGGCAATGTCTTTAGACAGACATTATACTGAAAGGACTCATTTTAAAGACTAGATCACTGTCTCCACAGGTTTTTTTTATCCTAAAATTAAAAAACTATATAGCTGTTGTGTTAATCAAAGCGCTTTTGTACAATACAATGATGATCTTGTATTTCTTTTAAAAAAGTTACAATAAGCTACAAATACCAATGAAGCAAAGTTATCTGGAGTAGTCTATATAGGAGCTCTTTGGACTTTTTTATTACGCTAAAATAGTGGTGCTTTCATGATTTACATTATTGTACTCTCCAATAGGAAGTATGGGATTTGTTGCAGTATAAAGTACAGTTTTCATACATGTACAACATTGGTGGATGAACAATGTCTCTTATCAGTAATACTGGATGTAGGCTCTGGTTTTACCAGTTGCATACATTTAGATTATTTATAAGTAAAAATCTCTCGTGACACTGGAAAGTGATTAGAATGTGCAAACTGATGTAGTAGCTGTCATCCGTTTCATAAAGGGTACCACCACAGGAAAGTCCATGTTAAGATGTTGGTAGCTTTAATAAAAGTTGGAATGCTGGCACTGTTGTAGTCAGCAACAGTTCTTCAGACCTGGAACATTAAGAAAAACAGATTTAAGTGATGAAGGAGTATCATTGTAGTTAAGTAAGATGTTTCATATATCATGTTTCAGTTGCATTAGCATTCTCAACTTCAAATTGTTTTGTGTTTACTGGCCCTACCCACACTACACATAAACAGTCATGGCTTTACCCAAAGAAGTCTGGGAACTGTAGTTTGTTGAAGGTTATTAGAGTTGTTAGGAGACCCTATTCCTCTCACAGAGCTACAATTCTAAGAGTACCACTCAATCCCTCTTCCTGGGGAACTCTTGAGAATTACAGCTGTTACACAGTGGTCTTCAAAATTGGATCCAATATTTATAATGAAGATCCACAGTAAACCTGAACTAGCAAAAGCTCTTGGCAACCCATAGACTTTGTGGATCTTCATTATAAATATGCATAGGCAATCCATGCAGATCTCTATCTACTTCCAGGAGGAAAGCTTTATCCAAAGAAATACTAAAAAATCAAAATACCAACTCTTTACAGATGCTGATAGTCAATTTAGTGAGAAGCAGTAATTAAGGTAGGTGGGACAGATGGGTGGAATAGAGAAGAACTACTTGACACAGGATAAACAAAATAAAGTGTACTGAAAGATAAGTACTAACAAGATACTGAAATGACAAGAATACCTGGTTTTGAATTATGTGGCAGTAAGGAGTAGAAGCTCTGCTAGTTACAAGTGAGCAGTAATATTCAAAACAAATATTTTCTGCTTCAACATGTACTAACAAAGTACCCAGAGGGCTGCATATACACATCTCTCTATGAGCCAATGGACATGTAAACTGCAGCCTATGCAGAAAAAGCATGACATTTATCAAGGAAGCAGAATTGTGCAGTAAGAAATTCACTACATGTACATGGGCAAAGTGCACATAAAGGGAAACAAGGGCATACTGGGTTTGCTTTAAGTGCAGCCAAGGAATTATCAGGAGTACACTTTAGGGCTCCCAACTGTTCCTTTGCAGTTACATCATTACCCCTGCTACACCTGACATCATATACACTAGGTGTGGGACTCATGAGTGTGATCTGGAGAAAACTAGGCCAAATTAGGACCCCAGCTGGGCCTAATTTGGCCAGGGAGCAGAGGTCCCCATTGCTGATCTAAAAAGATGCTTGTCATGGAAACTTAAGTCATTTCTGGCAAGCATATAGGAAGCTGCCTTATACTGCACCAGACCACTGGTCCACCTAGTTCAGTATTGTCTATGCTAACTGGCAACAGCTCTCCGGGATTTCAGGCAGGACATTCCCAACGATATCAGGAGATGCTAAGGATTGAACTTCTGCATGCAAAACACATGTTCTACCACTGAGCTACAGCCTTTCCCTAAATGGAGTCACAACAGTGATCTGGAATAGTAAAAAAAAATCTGAATGCATCAGAAGTACAGGATATTTTAAGCTACATTAAACACATGGCTTCCTACTAGCTCTAAAATAGCTTCAAATTTATGAAGCAAGTTCTCCCATAGTAAAAAATAAATAAAATCTGGTATTTTAGATTACTGATGGTATACTGTACACTGAGGTGTGGAAAGGCAGTCCATAAGTTTCAGAAATAGTTAAGCATGAACTCATCTATATGAACACAATCAGTGCAAGAATCTTGGTGATGGCAAGAAAGATTTATTTATTTATTACATTTATACCCTGCCTTTCTTTTCATGATTGAAACCCAAGGCGGCTTACATATGGTTCCCAGGCAGTCCCCCATCCAGGAACTGACCAGAAGTGACCCTGCTTTGCTTCAGCAGGGAGCTGGCCTTATGTGCCTTCAGACCACAGCCTGGGACCATTTTAAAAGATGCCATTTTACTATCCCATTCCTTCTTCCAAGCTTTTTAAAATTAATTCTGCTATTGCTATATTTTCCCTTAACATAATTTTCTCATATATTAGAATGTCACAATAGTCTTTGCTCTATACATGTTCTCCAATTTGCTTACACAGTATTTCCTCATTATTGGATACAGCTGTTTTGCTATGCTTAGTCACTTATTTCTAGGTAACTGATCCTATGTTTCTGCTAATGCATCCTAAAACTGATTTTACCTTTTATTGTTATCAACACTGCATAATTTGTAATCCACTATCAGCCAAAGTCTCTCATTCTGTTTAGCCTCTGTATTATTTGTACTTTCCTGTTTGAACTTGTTTTCAATTTCAAAAGAGGATTTGACCTCCACTACCCAAAGTGGACTTCTGCTCTCATCAAAGAACAGGATTTTCCCCACCTCCTCATTCCCATTGCAACCCCTGAAAAGCTGCTCCTGAGATTCCAGGGACCCTTCAAAGCAGCATGGTATGTGTCACAGAAGGAAGAAGCAACAGGTAAAAACAAGGACACCTCACCCAGCCATATTAACAGAAGTGCCCTGTTTGAATCCAAGCCATAATTTTCAATTTTAGACCCATCCTATAAAGAGTTTGCAATCTTTCATTTATATCATCATTATTTCCTGCCTTTCAGTCAGAGGTCCCAGGGCGGATTACAACAATTTAAAAACACATAATTAAAACAGTTAAAAACAACCCAAACTCGAGTCAATGTAGATCTTTCTTTTTCTGTAAAAAATAAAAAGTTTATTACAAAAAAAAAAATCCAAACAACATCACAGAAAACAGGATGGGTCCTAAAAACATGCATCTCAGCTGTCGAAGGCCAGGGTAAAGATGAGTCTTCAGGATTTTGCCAGAAGTTGTACAATGAAGCTGACAGACACACCTCAGTGGGGAAGGAGTTCTACAGCCTGGGAGCTGCCATAGAGAATGCCCTCTCCTGGACACCCCCCCCCCAAGATTCCAAGGATGGCAGAACAACCAAAAGGGTTCCCTCTACTGATCTCAGCACCTGAGAAGATCTGTAGGGAAGGAGATGGTCTTTCAGATATTTGGGACCTAAGTCATTTAGTCTTGAACACTAAGTTCAAGTGCATGTTTGGATGCAGATATATTGTTATACTTTAAAATCAGATTTAAAAGTTCAAAAGCATCTCAACAAGATCAATTTGCTGTAGCTATCACCACACCAAAGCTTTAGTTAATCCACAGTCTTACCTGGCTCAGTGCTACAGTACATACATATATTAAAGTAGCTGACAAGTTGACTTTTTGCGTGCTTTCCCAGGCACTGGCGTTTTTCTGTTAATTTGCCGCACAAGGTCGTAGAAGATCTGTAAACACAAAGTTCACTTCATATGTTTCAAGGACTTTGGTCATTTTCAGCCTTCATAGTTTTTTAAACATGAAGTTTAAATATTGCACATACTTGATGTCACAAGTTGAATACTATTTGTAGAGCTTACATTCTGCCTTCTGAATTCTTAAAATTGGCATTTGCTATTTTCCTCATTTTCCCCCCAGAAGTGCCAATCACCACAAATAAGATTCTGATTTCCATCAAGGAGGTTTACAGACAAAATTGAGGCTGCAAACCTAAATACACATTCTAGGGAGTAGCCCCACTGAAGACTGAGAGACTTTTCCAAGAAAGTATGTGCAGCGTTGTGTTGTGAGTCAAAGAAATGAACATAATATGCCTGGATTTTAAGGGAAGCTTTTCTTTATTTTCGGAAATAATTTCCCTCTACATTAAGCAAAACAATCCTGTAAATATTTTGGGCCAGTTGTGTAGATGTGGCAGCATCTAAGCCCAGCAAGGTCTTAATTTGGCCCACGAGACATTTTCCCAAAATCATGCCCACTTGCCCTACACCTGACATCATATGTGATGCCATGTGTAAGGCAGGCAAAGACACTGTTGCAAAGGAACAATTTGGAGCCTGAAAATGTGCTCCCCATTATTCTTTGGCAAGTGAAGCTTTTCCAAATGGTGACATCATGTGATTAGCAGGTGAACTTGCATGATCCCTCCAACGTTTTAGTATTGTTTGCTGTTCTGCACTCCTTTGGAGGAAGATGTGGGATAAATAACATTAATTTCATTAAGGAAGGAAATTGGGAGATACATATAACTATGGGATCACCTGGTCTAATTCCAAGGTCCAGCTAATGTGAACTGGTCCTCCATAAAATAAAATGATTAAAGCCTTTCAATGTTATACAGAACCTAGACCGCGTGTCTAAAATCAGGATATTCTTTCAATAATTGTCTATGTTTTTAGAGTAAATATTGTCATCCTAAAATCATGTTTTCTCACACAAAAGTTACTCTAATAATTCTACCTCAGCCCTTGCCTCCACAGACCTGCTAAATAAGTGCTTAAAGAGTTCTCATCCCCAATTCAGGAGTTACACGGGAAACATTACGGGGGGAATATTGCATGCACACAAATGATAGTTCCTCTTTAAAGAGCTCCTGCATCAAATTCACAAAATGTTTTTAAAAATGGCTTATCAACTGCTGAGAAAGAAGTTCAGGTAGGATCTGATCAACTGCTGAGAGAAATTCTCAGGAGGGAAAAATCAGGCATATAGTCAAATGTCATGTGCATCCCCCCCCCAAAAAAAACTTTAATCAAAGACTGCTATTTTAATAATTTAGGAATGACTAGAAGCACTACCAGAGAGCCAGAGTGGTGTAGTGGTTAAGGTGTTGGACTATGACCTGGGAGACCAGGGTTTGAATCCCTGCATAGCCATGAAGCTCACTGGGTGACCTTGGGCCAGTCACTGCCTCTCAGCCTCATAAAAACCCTATTCATTGGGTCGCCATAAGTTGGAATCGACTTGAGGGCAGTACATTGACCTTGAGAAGTACTACTATAATCAACACAATCCTACTATAATTCAGTATCTTTAAATCAAAGAAGCCAACGTTCACCCAATCTTGTATCCTATTCCTATCTCCTTTATGGAAGATTTCCAAAAGGAACCTTTAATATACAGTCAATTTTCAAGGAGTAGCTGTTTTGGCTTAAGCAGCAGAAGACATTGCTATGGTATCTTATTTCTAGAAGGGTAGCCATGTTCTTTTTGCTGCTAAAATCAAGGGTAACCTACGTGGTACTCCTCAGATGTTGTGGACTACAACTCCCATCATCCTTGACAATGGACCATACTGGCTAGGGCAGATAGGGAGTTTTTGTCCACAACACCTGGAGGGCAGCCAGGTAGCCACCTCCGAGCCAAATTTTGTACACTTTAAAAATCACCAAATTTGTTCATTCTTAAGATGTATAAATTTTTGCTGTTTAAACCAACTAGTGTATTTTACCAAGTAATAGACTCCACATAGTTTTTGTTGAAATCAATGGGATATGTCAGCCATGACTGACGTATGCCATTGATTTCAACAGGAATTAGGCACAAATTTATGTTTAATTTTACATTAGAGTAAGTAAAGGTAATACAAATCCACAAGATTTGATAATGGTGGAGGTGTGGCTTTTGGAAGTACAATTAAACATTTTAAATTATTTCTTTACCTCATTAACATTTATTTTTGATTTTGCAGAAGACTCTAAGAATGCACAGTTATTCCATTGCCTTGCTAAATTCTGTCCTTGTTCCTTTCCCACAACTCTTTCATCTTCCAAATCGCACTTGTTGCCAACCAGAATCATTGGTACCTAAAATGATAAACACTAAATAAATGCATAAAGATTTAAAATATAAATTGAACTACTATACTATTAGGAGGGATAAAAGGAAGTCATTTCTGCTACTAGTCAGTCACAGTCAGAATTTTTTATTTGCAGGCTTAATTGAAAATCGGATTCTTACAGAATCCAACAAGAAAATGTAAAGCATTTAAATGCATCATTAAAGTAATTTTAAAACATCAACATTTGAGAATGAAGCCACTAATAAAGAACAGCTTCGATATAGCTTTCTCAAACTATCATTGGTAGTCTCCTTATATGACAATGCACTTCTATGTTTGAATCTGTATTTCATTTTAATATATCATTTAGGTTTTTCATATTATCAAGTAAAATAGTCCACTGCCTTTGTATGATTCACCAGGTTCTGAACCTAAGAGAGCAACTTATCCTAATGAGATAATTAGAATCTGAAACAGTAATATGGCATAATATAGCAATACAAAACAAAGCACCAGCTTCTTTTGGATCCATCCAGCAGTCTCTTCCTTCTGGCTCCAAATTAACATCATAGACTGTACTCACTGTTTAGTAATGTTTTAAACTGACTGACTGCATTCATGTCTCTGCTTAATCAAAACTAAGTGCTCAAGGAATTAAGATATACAGCATTCACTTTATTCTTTCAAATACAGTAAGAATACTGCTATTCTTGGCTTGTGTGCTTGGTTTATTTTCTATAAACCCTTTTTAAAGGCACCACCTAAAGAATATCCTTTATATTTCTAGTTCTCACTTACTCCGTTTAAAGCTTTGCTACTGTATTGTGCTGCTTCGATTACATTTCATACAATACTTACGAAAGTAGTATTAGATCTTCTGTTGAGTGGCCACATCAAGGAAAGGGACAACAGGAAGCCCCTTTTCAGACAAGGTAAATTACTATGCATACATTTGATTATGCGCTTATCGTAGAGCATTAAGATAAGAGAACCTGTTGTCTATAGAGCAGTACGCTGTATTTATAAGGAGAACCTCCGTTAACTATTTGCATAGAATACTTAGAAGTCTGCTTACATCATCAGTGTCTTTGACTCGAAGAATCTGTTCTCTTAGATCCTGCAAGTCATTAAATGTGGACTGCGCTGTGATGGAATATACTAAAGCAAATCCTTGACCATTTTTCATGTAGAGGTCTCTCATGGCTGTAAACTGTTCCTGTAAAACGAAGACCAAAATGGAGAACTCAAAACGCAGCTATTTGACAAATGCAGCCTGATTTATCCAAGTATGAGGACTGATCACACAACTTTTTTCTAAGCACGCGTTTGCTGTAGTATTCTAAATAGGAGCTGGCTAGCTTTCTGGACATGTAGAGTGTCTACTGACATTTATTCAAAAGGAGCTGGGAACATTGTCTCAGGAACTACAGATTAATAGGAAAAATATTTTTGTTTGCCACCCTGGACTCCTCCTAGGAGGAAGGGTGGGAAATAAATTTAATACATACATAACAAATAAATAATAAAAATAAATAATAAAAATGTCATCCATCTAACAGACAATATGGACTAAAACTCTCTACATTAGCAGTGACACTTCAGAGCAATCTGTAGTCAGTCAGTAAACTTTTCCATCCTTCATTCCTATTCCTGTTCTTTTCAGTCAGCACCTTGTTCTACTCCAACAGTGAAAAACCTCAAGCCTGCAGGCCTAATTAGGTCCACCAGACCTCCCCATTCGTCCCCTGAGGCACCCACCTACCTAAACCTGTCATGTACAATGTTAGGTTCAAGGCAGATAAACACAAAACTGGGCCAAAAGAGGGGTTACAGTAGATTGGTGGCAGCTGCAAAGCTCTGTGCGCAGTGCTTTGCAAGCACACTGATCAGGTCATTGTCAAGGTTTATAGATCTCTGTGCACAGTGCTTGCAAGCCCAATTAGTTGATAATCATGGTTTCCAAAGCCCCGTGCAGTGCACTTTGCAAACACAATGTTGGGGCTTACAAAGCACTGTGCCTTTGCCTATATAGGTTTTGACATCAAGTGATTTGACAGGTGGGCAAGCCCAATTTTCAGTTTTAGAACTGTACTGTTTCATTAAAAATTAGTACAGTAGGGCCCCGCTTTACGTCGTTCTGCTTATGCGGCGGCTTTCATTTTCAATTTTAAAGGTATTTTTTGCTCTTTTGCGACATTTTGCGTCATTTTTGCGCGACGCGGCCCATTATAGTGAATGGGGTTCCACTTTACGGCGATTTCCGCTTTACGGCAGTGGTCCGGAATGGAACCCGCCGTATAAGCGGGGCCCACCTGTAGTATAATGAAGGGATCCAATATAAGTAAAGCAGGGTAGTCAAAATGGATACAATAACAATCAAACATATAAACAAAGTTGCAATTAACTTTTAGGTTACTAGGAAGGACATAGACACATGCACTGCTGTTCAGGCATGTTGTTTTCCGGGCCCAATTCAAGGTGTTGGTTCTGACCTTTAAAACCCTATACGGTTTCGGCTCAGTCTATCTGAAGGAGCACCTCCAACATCATCAGGGATGCAGCTCAACAAGATCAGCCTCAAAAGGCCTTCTCTCTATCCCACCAGTTAAAACAGCTAGACTGGTGAGAACTAGGGAGAGGGCTTTTTCAATTGTGGCCCCCACTTTGTGGAATTCCCTCCCAAATGATCTCCACCATGCCCCCTCTATGATGAGCTTCTGCCGGGCCTTGAAGACCTGGCTCTTCAGGCAGGCTTTTGGGGTGGGTTAGGTTTTATTATTATTGTTGAGATTTTTAATGTTTTAATGTATTTGTATGTTTTTATTTTGTACGTCGCCCAGAGTGGCTGGACAGCCAGCAAGATGGGCGACTAATAAATTTAATAAATAAATAAATAAATAAAAATTAGTGGGTGGTATACAATGAAGTCATACTCAGTTGACTTGGCTAAGTTTGTTTTCAGTTTTCAGTGCCATCACTTTTTTCTTTTCACAACGTAAGGAAAACAAACTATTATTTACAAGTATTTTAAAAATCCCAAGTACATTTTTGAATTTATTTATTGCATTTTTATCCTACTCTTCAGCTGAAAAAGGGCTCCCAGAGCGGCTTACAAATATCAGTACTACATCCCTGCCCTCAGGCTTACAATCTCAAAAGATATACCACAAAAGGAAAGGGGGATTGGGAAAGAGAAAGGAGAAAGCAAATCCAGGCACTAGATCTTAATTACAATTTGAATTTGTGTAAAATTTAAATCACACTAAATACACCTTACTGATTTTTTCCCCTAACTAGACATTTTTGCTGAACTGCTTTTGAACACTCGAAACACTTTCTGAGATTTTTGCCCACCACATAAAATACGGCACACTTAAGGAAACAAAATAATATAAGCCAAAATGATATAGCAACTCAGATTTCAATTGATTTACGACAGCAGAACATTTTCTGGGAAAACCAGATCACCGTTTCACATATGGGGCCTGAACTGGCTGACACTATCTAGGAATGATATCGGGGCTATGGTAGAAAGCTCAGTGAAAAATGTTGACTCAGTAACGAACTGTAATGAAAAATTTTGCATTAAGAATAGGAAAGAGACTGAATATAAAATTGCACTTCTGCAAGGCAATGGTGCAATGAATACATAGAAAGAATCCAAAGATTGGCCTGTTTCTCCTCATATGCAAGGTATTGTGTGCATGTTTGGGGTCTGCAGAAGTTTCCCCATGTGTACAAATCTCATACCACCTGCTTAGAATGCCTACTGGAATAGATATTAAATTATTTTTAAACAGACGCCAAAGCCATTTTGTGAAGCATTTAATTGTTTCATCTACCTTTCAAACTCGGAAATCCATCCTCATTACCTCCTCTCCCACTGAAATTACCCCTCCTACTTATCTATAATTTCACTTATATGGTTCTGTCAAATGGGTTACAGGGGAGGTGCAATTTATTTGTGACTTGGCGAAGAACTATGGTGACATACTCAGGGTTGTCAGGAGACACTGACAAAAATTTAAAATTTATTTACAGAACAATAGATTGGGCTTTAAAACATTTTTATTTGTCAAATTTGACCTATAGTAGTTTTATACTTAGCCTTATTTTTACATACCGTTCCTGCGGTGTCTAAGATTTCAAGCATACATTGCTGTGCATCTACTTCAACTTGCTGTCAAAAGAAGAAGTAGTAAATTTGTACTGAAGTATAAACAACGAGACTTCAAACACACAATAGCTTGCCTTTATTATACAGCCACGAGAGCGGCTGTATACTATAGTCAGCATGAATTTTTCACATTTCTGCAATGTTAAATTGAAAATACCCCAATGCCATTTTGATGCTTCCCATAAGCTCATTTCAAAACAAAACCTTACAAAACTTATAGTCCTGAACTCAGAAACCCTTACTTAACAACCCTGTAAATGGTCATGGTGATACATAAAACAGAGAGAATTGAGAGTTCAAAGTGTAAAATGAGAGAGAGAAAACACAGGTCCCTTTTGGACTTTTCTCTGTCCGAGTTCTCATAATCTGTTGAAATTAATTAAAAACCAGCCATGTTCACAGAGTACCTGTAATCCTATTACTGACCTTGCCCCATGCTCTGACCTTCATCTTCTGCAGTTTAAAAGTTAAAAATATGCCTGGCTGATTTTTAATTAATTTAAGAAATTTAGCATTGAACTCAATGATAAGGCTGGGCATGCTCAGTAAGAACCAACTGTCAGTGTTCTAAAAGCCAGACTCACAGCTGCTGGGCTTGGCTAATCAATGAGTCACACCCATACAAGACCTTTATTTCACTTTAAACAGTCATGGTTTCCCCCAAAGAATCTTGGGAAGTGTCGTTTGTGAAGGGTGCTGAGAGGAGACTCTGATTCCACTGACAGAGCTCCAGTGGCCAGACTGGTTTAACCGTCAGCTGCTCTGATTGAAGCTCTGATTGAAGCTCTGTGAGGGGAACAGAGCATCTCCTAGCAAATCTCAGCACCCTTCACTAACTACATTTCCCACGATTCTTTGGGAGAAGCCATGACTGTCTAAAGTGAAATCAACGTCTGATGTAACCAGGGACAGCTTTGGTTTAAATTTAGATGGGAGGCTACATGTGCCTGCTGTAGAATAAAAAGGTGGGGGAAACCCTGAAAAAGAATGATACTGTTCACAATGTTTTCCATTTGGAAAAGAAAGGGGCGTCCCCTCTGCCCAGTGCCAACCCATCCAATCTCCTCCCTTCCCCCTCTCCCTCCCCTCAGGCCAGTTTCACCTATCCTAAGCATGGTTGCACAGGAGTATATCTCACGACTCAAAAAGCATGCAAATGATCAAACCTGCCCTCCCCTCCTCCCTCCAATCCCCTCCCTTTTGCCCCTTCCCTCCCCCTTCCTTCATCCCTCCCCTTCCAATCCCCACCTTCCTCATCCCCTCTACTCTACTCTCCCCCTCCTCCTCCTCCTCCCCCATGGTCAGTTTTACCTATCCTAGCCATGACTGCACAGGAGTAAATACCACTGAACTCAATAAGCATGCAAATGATCAGACCTGCGTTTCCCCTCCTTCCCCTCTCCTCTCCCTTCCTCCTCCCTCCCCCTCTTCCTTTTTCCTCCTCCCCTGCCCACTCCAGGCCTTCCTCCCCATGGTCAGTTTTACCTATCCTAAGCATGATTGCACAGGAGTAAATCCCACTGAACTCAACATGTGAATGATCAAACCTGCCCTCCTCCTCCCCCTCCTGCCTGCTCCCCTCTCCAACCCATATGGTCAGTTTCACCTATCCCAAGCATGACTGCAGAGGAGTAAATCCCACTAAATTCAATAAGCATGCAAATGATCAACCCATTCTCAGCAAACTTGCACAGGATCCTGTTTCTTACCTCCCGGATTCAAAAACATAGAAATTCACTAATAGGCAAAAAACCTTACGGTTTAAGAACGTACTTATAGCCAACAGATATTTCTATCAAACTTTAAAAAGCAGGGAAATTGGGCAGCTATAGTGAATGCACCAGGGGAGCAAGACACCTGACCTCCTCTCTCAGATATTGTACTGCCCTACAAATTTGTGAAAATGCAAACACAATTGGGGTTGGTCTTTCACAGTCCAATCCCCTTCCTGTGTAGCTTGGAAGAATTTGGTAACATGTGCCTCTGAGCATATGGTGAGTGGTGGCAACACCTGCCATCTCCAAAGATGGAGAATTATATTTTTGTATGTTTGTTGGTGTTCTTCTTACTTTGCTTCTTTTCTCTGTTACTACTGTTTCTACAGAGAATCTAACCTGAAAATTATATTTCTCTCATTACTCACTGTAAAAATCTGTGTCAAATTTATTTTTATTAATTTCAAAGCCTTTTTATTGGTCAATGTAATATGATGGTGAAGACGGAGCCTTTTGTGTTTCAAACTGGAGGTTATATTCTATTTCTATTTTGGGTGCCTTAACAGTTCAATCTTAAACTGCAGTTTGATGTAAAATCAGATGGATTACAATATGTTGCTACTTAAGCAATGACTTTAGCTGTTGGAAAAAACAAACTTGGCCTGCCCAAGATGCATGTTTGCAGTCTGCTATGCTTAAACTACTCTACTTAAGAAAAGGTGGGCATGGTCAATTAAAAATAGAGCACACCTAGAATTTTGCCAGAATATTTTTCACCTCCCACTGTTTTATCTTGTGCAAACTATGACACTCCTCATGTCCATTGGAAACTATTCTGCAGAACGGTCAGTGTCATTATTCCACTATTGTTTTTCGCACTTTTTTTTAGTGTTGCAAAGTGTTTCTGTACTTCACATATTCACAGAAACAGAAGCAAAATAGAATGATTTACTATAGGAAACTTCACTACAATTGCAAAGTAAATCAAACATATTTAAATTGACTATCTGAACTATATCAACTGTTTTAATATTGTTGCTTCCTCCCTGCTAAATCAAGATCAGCACAGGACATGTTTTGTTTCTGTTATTTGGGCTGATTTCAGGTGTTGCCACCACTCACCATATGCTCAGAGGCAAATGTTATCAGATTCTTCCAAGCTACACAGGAAGTGGATTGGACTGTGAAAGACCAACCCAAATTGTGTTTGCATTTTGACAAATTTGTAGGGTAGTATAGTATCTGAGAGAGGAGGTCAGGTCTCCTGCTCCCCTGGTGCATTCACTATAGCTACCCAATTTCCCTGCTTTTTAAAGTTTGATAGAAATATTTGTAGGCTATAGGTACATTCTTAAACCGCAAGGTTTTTTGCCTAATAGTGAATACATTATATCCACAATGCACAAGATTTTGTCCCTTACCACAATCAAAGCAGTTGGCAGGCTGAAAGAGAGTTTAAGAGTTTATAAAAAAGTAGCAAAATATTTATGTTAATTTTGCTTGGGTCAGGGTTTATTTGTAGCAACAACTGCACACTAAAATGTAGGAGAAGCGAAAGAGAAAGCACAGGAAGAAGATGACAATGAGAAAGTGGCCATGTAAGGTCCTTCGGAAAAAGAAAGCCCTTTTTACATATGCTAGATACCCAGTGCACTGCTGCAACGTATTTGTGGCCTATGGTCCTGAGAGAGGCAAGGCTACCCATGGGTCAAATTTAGCCACCAAGCTTCCCCATTTGACCTCTGAGGCCATTCTGTCCAAGCCAATGGAAGCCATGCCCACCCACCCTACACCTGACATCATATATGACATCAGATGTGGGAGATTTGGCTGGAAGGACAGTACCTGCAAAGCCCCCCTGCACAGCTTGCAAAGTATCTGGCAAGCAGCTTCTCCAGCTTTGCGCAAAGCAGTATTGTACTCCTGCACGTCAGCTGATATGTGGAGAGGTCAATCCTGCTTGGTCTGCGTGCACAAGAGAGTTTGGACTTCAAGGCACCATATCACCTTACATCATTTGTGACATCAGTTAACTGAGTGTCAAATTTGGCTTATACGGCAGATCCTAATAAGGATCTGGCCTGTGTAGCCAAAAAGGTTCCCCACCCTTGCCCTACTGCATACAGTCTCTCCTGTTCTTACATCATGTAAATTTCTTTCACAGATCCCTTTCATTAACTCCTTTCCCTTGTCTCCCTCATTTGTCCACTTTCTAGTTTTCCCTAAATTCTAGTTTCTTATTCCGTTGCTCAGACTGCCCCATGCTTGTGGACTCCATGTTCCTTCATTTCCATACCGCCTGCAATCTTCTTCCCACTTAACTCCTTGTGAGCTTTTCCCTCAGTTAAATTAACAATCTATTTTACTTTACAGAAACCCATGTGAACAAACATTATATTGCTGGCAGTTTATTATCTCAGGACAACGTTCATGAACATTCTACAGTATTATATCAATTCACCCAGTAACCTTCCCTAACTTGGGGCCCTCCAGATATTTTAGATTACAACTCTCATCAGCCCTAGGCAGCACAGCCAATCGTCATTTCTGTTTACATGGTAGGTTGTGGATATTTGATTCATGGACCACATCCAAAAGCATTCATTGCTCAAAATAGAGCCCTGTATCCCTCCTTGACACATGCTAACCAAACTGCCTAGTCAAACTGACTTTTTGACTTGTGGAAACTATGCCAGACTTCGATCTATCCTGAAAAGGATTCATTCCCATATGACTGGAAGTGCTTGCAGCCTTCTCAAGGTGGGTTAGGTTGTCACTTTGCCACATAAGAACACAAAAGGGGTAACCTTAACTGCTGTGGGCCAACATCCCTTGACTGCTTGAAAAGTTGCTTTGGGTGGAGAGCTATCGTTTTGCATAATACCAAATATGTTGTTCACTTAAATGTATACTACAGCTTAAAATGATGTACACACCTTTCGGTAGGAGTCTTCTATCGTAGGATCATACTTTTCAACAAATATTCCTTGAACAAACTGTACAGTCTACAAAAAAAGCATTTATACACACAGTTTATAGACCATTTTTATAAGTGTTCCTATTATAATTAACATTTAAAGTGTGGACGGTTCATACCACAAACAAAAATCAAATGTTTTTTAGCATGCTGCTTATGTTTATATTTCTACAGAACATTGGCATGTCAATTTAAAGATAAGAGCCAGCATCTAATTATGAACCATTCTTCAGAGAAAAACTCTTCAGTTTTCAACAATGAAAGTGCTACTAAACTCAATTGTGTTATAAGTCGCATTCTCTGCTATGAATTGACTCAGGTAATGCCACAGTGCTTGTCTTCCCCCCCCCCTCCATAAGACGTTGATATCTGTGGCTCTTTTTCTTTACTAACATCATGCTTAAATTAGGAAAATTCAGGGAAGGGATATGGTTAACTACACAAGATTGCATGTTATCTTATTGTATCTGACTTTGTCTGCATACATATCTGACAGTAATGAGCTTCTTATACTAAAAGTTTCTTTACACACAAAGTTTCCTGGTGATATCCAATTGTATCCATCTACAACTTCTGCCCGTGCAATGGGACTTCCCATTCCTCTCCTCTGCCCTGCAGTCCCCCAATCATGCTCGAAAGCAGTGGTTCTTAACCTTTTCTACTGCCAGCACCCCTTGGATTTCCAAAATATGCTCACACCCCCTGAAAAAATACTGTTCATTTTTTATTTTTATTTTATTTTAATGTGTATTTTAGCCTAACTTAGCTAAGATAAATGAGAGTTTTCCAAAATATTTGGTTGGACCTCGCACCCCTAGAAAAAGTGTCTCACACCCCCAGGGGTACATGCACCCCAGGTTAAGAACCACTGCTCTAAAGGATTGGGAGACCCTCTAGAGCAGATTGGGGTGGGGTGCAAAGGGAAGAGGAAGAAGCAGAAACCTGCTCATCCAGTGTTTGAAATCATCCTCCATATTTTGCTTTTCTATGAAAAAAATAAAGACTAATTTAGTGTTTCTCTGCTAAACCATAACTGATATTTACAATTAAGCAATGTTTGTTCTGAATATCGAAACCCCGTGATGAGACACATTCAAAAGATCACCAGATTATGAGCAACTTCCTCAGTGTCTCCCAATTTTTGAGACTCTTTCCAGAATATTTTTAGACTGTGAAAATTGAGAATGATGATCTCACACCCCCAGTAAAATCAATTGGCGGCAGAGGAGTTTTGTGGGGGTTTGTTTGTTTGCTTTTTAGAACAAAAGACACACAAACATAAAAAGAAAGTACAAAATAAATAAATAAATAAATAAATAAATAAAATAAAGATTAAACAGACTCCCAACTACAGCAATGCTGCTCAGGGGGGGGGGGTCAACATAAATTCCCCCAGGGATCTGCGGTTGCAAATGCTGGTATTATGAAGTGTTAATAAGTGCATTGCCATTTATAAAAGCTTGAAGGAACTCAAATTACTAAAGTTTTTTAAAAACAAGTAAAATCTATTTTAGGCCCATATAAGATACTATAGACAAAGATGGGTAGACCATCTCTTAAAACATTCATAAGACTGTAAGAAGAGCCCGCTGGAGCCCATCTAGTCCAGCGTCCAGTTCTCACAGTGGCCAACCAGGTGCCCATGGGAAGCCTGCAAGCAGGACCCGAGTAAAAAGAGCATTCTCTCCTCCTGTGGTATTTGGAAACCTATGGAAGCAGAGCACAGCCATCATGGCTAGTAGCCACTGATAGCCTTTTCCTCCATGAATTTGTCTAATCCTATTTTAAATTCATCCATGTTGGTGGTCTTTACTGCCTCTTGTGGGGGCAAATTCCACAGTTTATTTATTTATTTAATTTGATTTATATTCTGCCCTTCCTCCCAGCAGGAGCCCAGGGCGGCAAACAGAAGCGCTAAAAACACTTTAAAACATCATAAAAATAGACCTTAAAATACATTAAAACAAAACAACGTTAAAAACATTTTTTTTAAAAAAGCTTTAAAAACATCTTTTAAAAAAGGGTTAAAAACATTATTAAAAAAACATATTAACTATGCTCTGTGTGAAGAAGCATTTTCTTTTGTCTGTTCTGAATATTCCAACTTTCAGCTTCAATGGATGTCCACGAGTTCTAGTATGAGAGAGGGATAAAAGATTTTCTCTGTCCACTTTCTCCATGCCATGCACAAATGTTATACCTTCCTATCATGTCACCTCTTACTTGCCTTTTCTCTATACTAAAAAGTCTCAAAATGCTGCAACCTTCCTTACAGGGGAGTTGCTCTATCCTCTTGATCATTTTGGTCACCCTTCTCTGAATCTTTTCCAGCTCTACAATACTTTTTTGAGGTGAAGCGACAAAAACTGTTCACAGCATTCCAAATGTGGCTGCACCATAGATTTGTATGACATTATTATGATATTGGCAGTTTTATTTTCAATACCTTTCCTAATGATTCCTAACATGGATCCTGCCTTTTTCACAGCTGCCACACACTGGGCTGACATCTTCATCAAGCTATCCACTATGATCCCAAGGTCTCGTCCTAGTGAGTCACTGTCAATTCAGACCCCATGAGTGTATATGTGAAATTAAGATTTTTTGCTCCAATCTGCCTAACTTTACACTTGAATTGTATTTGCCATTTTACCACCCATTCACTCAGTTTAGAGAGGTCCTTTTAGGGCTCTTAGCAGTCCTTTTTTGTTTCACCATCTCTGAACAACTCAGAGTTGGGAGAACGGTCCATGTATTCCTACTCTCTGCTTTCTGTTTCCTAGCCAGCTCCTAATCCACAAGAGGACCTCTCCTCTTATTCCATGACTGCTAAGCTTACTCAGGAGTCTGGTGAGATTCAAACTGTTAACTTTTCAAATTCAGGTTTAAGCTTTAGGATAATGTATTGGATGTTGACCACTGACTTATTTCTCAGCTACAGTCCAAAAGAGATTTAGGAGGAAATGAAAAAAATTAATTTGCATTTGCACAGATCACTTCAACCTCAAAGTCCAGCTTCCCAACAGTGACAATTTTCACTGTAGTGCTAAAAGTTTTCTGAGACCAAAACCACAGCCTCTAATCATTCATAAACAGAAGAAATTAAGACCCCACTGACTGACAACTGAATTTTAGGTACAGGGATTAAAAGGGGATCAGCAATTTTTTATAGAACATGTATATATACACATATATACATGTGTATGCTCATATTATACATATGCAGTGCCCTCAAGCTACCTTTTATATATTGGATGTTTAACAAAGAGACTAACACTATAGCAGGAAAATTATGCTGTGCCTGGATTACATGTCAGGATCTAGCATCCTCTCATTTAATGTTTAAAGCATGCTTCAGTGTGGTGTAGTGGTTAGAGTGTTGGACTATGACCTGGGAGACCAGGGCTTGAATCCCCACACAGCCATGAAGCTCACTGGGTGATCTTGGCCAGTCACTGCCTCTTAGCGTCAGAGGAAGGCAATGGTAAACCCCCTCTGAATACTACTTACCATGAAAAACCTATTCATAGGGTTGCCATAAGTCAGAATCGACTTGAAGGCAGTCCATTTCCACACAACAAAACAGGATTGGGCACATCACAGCGCACAGAAGTCACCTCAAACATCAACACCTCTCACTGAACCCTTCAGTTGGAATATACTAGTTTTACATACTTGGTCTTAGTCATAAGAGGCTAAGAAATATAACTTACCAGTGCAGACTTTCCAACACCTCCTGAACCAAGAACCACTAGTTTATATTCACGCATGGTGCAAGCGTTGAGTCAACACCTCAATACCTACAATACAAAATAATTTGTTATTTTGAGTTGTATATGCCTCAAGTTTGGCTTAACAATTTGTCTCCAATAACTACAGAATACAAAGTGTTTATACTACTCCACTATAATTTTTAAGAAAGTACAGATATCTTGATCTATGCAATAGTCAGACTTTGAAAGGTATATTGGAAGAAGTTTAACAAATATAGTTCCCACTTTCCTACTACTTTATCCTTCTCACTTATCCAGAACTGTCACGCATGCACACACATATCTGCCAAAACTATTCACCAGCAAATTAACATCTACCTCAGCTTAATCCATTATCATACAACTACAATGTTAAGTATTTAAGGAGTTCTATAAAATCTTAACAGAAACCAAATTTAAATGTAGAACTCGGAAAGAATACCATACTGTCCCAGAAAACTCATTTTAAGTTCTCCATAACCCATGCAAATAACCAGATATAAGAGAAAGCAGTACTACCCCTTTTAGCAAAAGCTTGGCTTATAGCAGAGGTGAGTAAACATTATGTTGAAGGCCACATTCCCTTAGGGGTAATCTCTCAGGGGGACTGCATATCACATTTTTCCTCCTCCCTTAACTCTCTGCTGAATATACACATGCACACAAGCAGAAGGTCTCCTTCGCATGAATGGAACCTTTTTTTCTGAAGTTTAATTGCTGTGCCAGGGTACATGTGTGTGTGTGGGGAGACAATTCAAAGGAGCTGCAGGTCACATCCATCCTGGCGGTTCTCCTCCCCAGTTTACAGATTAGAAATAAAAGTTTCAGTGACATGCTGAATATAAAGGAGAAGTTGCCAACTTTATATGAAGTTATGTGTCTCCCTGGGTTTTAAGATTTTCAGGTGAGACTCTGCTCTGGATATCACTGCCACCGAGGCTTGATGGGTGGGGTGCAGGTACTTCATGACTGTAGTCTCCTCCCTGTGGAAATCCTGTTTTAGGTCCATTTGGCTGGATGAGGACCTTGGTTGATGAAAACTTTTGTTACGTAGGAAGATACCTTATACAAAGACAGGCCCATCTACCACAGTACTGTCTACACCACTGTTCTACAACCTCGGGTCCTCAGGTGTTGTTGGACTACAAATCCCATCATCTTTGGCCTTTGGCTAAAGGTGGGCCGGGGTTGATGGGAGTTGTAGTCCAACATCATCCGAGGACCCAAGATTAAAGAACAATAGTCTACACTGACTGGAAGTGGCTCTCCAGGGCTTCAGACAGGAGTCAGTATCTGATGCCGTGTTTCTGTTCAACAAGGACTTTTTATGATCAGACGGCAACTGTAAATTGTTATATTACCTTTGGACATTGGTTGTTTCAATTTGTCTTATTTCTCTCTATGCTATATTTGCACTAGACCATCAAAATGCAGTTCTCTAAGGTTCTAAAAGCAGGGGTGCAGAGGCTCTAAAGCATATAGAACTCACAGTAGCAGCCAGAAGGATTTGGGGGAAGGGGCTGTTGCTGTTAAGGAAAGAGCAGTGCACTTCACTAGCCAACTCTTGGTCCTAGAGACCACAGTTTATGTGCCTAATATTCTGAAAGAGACCTCATGGGGGGAGGCAGAGGGGACCAGCTTGGAGTCTTCATCCCCCCCCTTCCCAAGCCAGGTGAAGCGCAACCAAGCAACAAGACCACTGGGAGAGAGGTACCTTGACTGCTCTCTCTGTGTGTGCCTCCGCAGTGGTGGTGGCAGCAACTCCAGCCTACACCTTGCTCTACTTAGCCGGACTCAGCTTTGCTTTCCCTTCAACCCCATCTCAGTGCCTCTTGCACTCACAGCCAGTTGCTGGAGTTGCCCAAGAAGACAACAAGAATCACCAGCAGGAGTGAGCAGAGTAGTAGTGCAGGCTCATCCTGAAATGTGGGGCAGAGGAAATCCAGGTAGAGCTGGTGGGAGGGTGATGAGTGATGAGCAGAGCATGCAGGTGGGCACAGACCCGCTAGTGTATCTACACTTTAACTGCAACAAGTCAATAAGAAAACCTGTAGATAAGTTTATTGATCAAATATAGATTGTTATTAATGGAATATACATTTTACAAATAACATGCAGAAGAAAAAAATGGGCAAGTAATATAGCTACCATGATGCCCTGATACAACAGCAACATCACTGGCAGTGGATATACTCTTTGGTGTATTTTACAGTCTCACTATATCAATGCACTCTTCTTACACGTCTGGGATGAGGAAGAAAGTGTCTCCATTTCTTCTTGCTATTAAAATAAAAACTTTACGTATTTCAATTCCCACCTGGGAAAATCCTTCCACTTAAGAACCTTTGACTTAGATCTACCCATACCCTCCCCCTCTACTGAAAAAATATTAACTGAACCTGTTGGAATATATAGACTTACACAACCCTAGAGAATCCCTAGTCAATTTTTGCCCAAGCTAAGAGTAGTCAGCAGCTGCAGAACTCATGCTAATAATTTGCCTCTCATGGGATATCTAGCTGTCAACTGGAAAAAAGGATAGCCAATAATAAAATATGCTGAAATCTAATGCTAAGATACAGGTATGGAGCAATGGTCAAAATATTTGTGAGCCGAACTCTAATGGCAAAATCAAGTCACCCTCAATGCTCTGGACTCAGTTTGGATAAACTCAGAGATAAAGCCTAACTGGGTTTGAGGAAACACAGAGTGGCAGATTATCTGCCATATCCACAGCCCTGCCAGGTACTACTAGGGGGGTGATTTTGTAGATCTTTGTTGTTCCAGGTCAGCACAGCACAGGGACTTGGATTGGGTCCCTCATCAGGCTTTGGATCCAGCAGGCTGGGTTTGGATGCAGTAGATTCATCAAGCACCCTTTCACATCCCCATAATGCCCCTTTTCAGGATCTTAAAAGGCTACCTCTGGCAGAAACACTGCTGTTGTAGCAGCTGAGTCCCCCTCCTCATCAGAGCCTGGCAGAAACCAGCAGAGGGATTCAGTAATACACAAAAAACTTTGCGGTTTAAGGATGTACCTATAGCCAACAGATATATATCAGGGGGTATTTTCAATTTAACACTGCGGAATGTGAAAAATCCATGCTGACTATAGTATAGACCCACTCTCGTGGCTGTATAATATCTCTGCAACATTCTAATCCCCTCCAGCAGCAGGGACTGCGAGGTAGAATTGTTCTGCCTATGATTTAACGAAATAGGTAACAGGACTCTGTATACTGGAGCTTTATGCTTATTCCTCTCTCAAACACAATACTTAATTCCTTAATAGCACCACTATGGCACTCCAAAATTCATATAAATATCAAATCAAAATACTAAAAGGTTAAATTGTCATCTTAGCACTTTCCACCTAAGCAAAACTACTTAGCAATGTTTAAAAAAGTTGCTTAACAAAGAAAAAAAAATTGAGTTAGCACAGTTACCTGATTTCAATGCTGCTTAAAAATGCACCTCTTCACCCAGGCCTTTGGGGAAAATTGAGTGAGAAAAGCCAGCTGTAATTGATTAGGTCCATCTACTGTATTAATATGGGTTGGTTTTACATTATGGTTTTAATGTTGTTATATGTCAAACAGTAAAATTCAACTTATGTTCTTAACCTACTTGGAATCTCAATCAAGGACGATTTAGAAATTGACTAATAAATAACGTTAGAGGATAATACAGTTAACATTGCAAAACTTGCTTCTTATTTCTGTTGAACATAATGAAGAATTGTTCTCATTTTCTCCCAAATGCTAGTGTGAATTATAGAAAAAATGTTCACATCAGTATCTGTTACCTATACAAAACTGACACAAACACCATACACCTATGCCAATTTTTAATAGTTTTTCATCTAAAAACTGTCATTCCACCAAAGTTGCTGCAATACAAGGTATCAAGAAACTTTAATTTTATATTTGATGCTATCATCATCTTGCAAAATTGCATGCTGAAAAGGGCAGTGTTGTTGTTACGATAACATTAGTAACAGAAATATGGGTCTGAAAACCAGTTATATCTGCTTTTGCCTCTGGCTCTGCCCTCCCAGTGGTTGCCCATGACTGAATGCAGCCCTCAGATGCAAAAAGGTTCTCCTCTTGTGCTACATCACAGAAAGCAAACTATCTGTAAATCTTGCATAAACACCTATGTTCTATTGCATCACCTCATGGTTCAATATATTCTCCAAATCAGTAAATGGTACATGGAGATACAATTCAGAAATGAAAATGTAATAGGCTTCATCATGACATTCTTATTTGCCGTATGAGGCCTGTCAGCATCAAGGATTTGCAACAAGGATTTGCTCTTTTGCTTTAGCAGCCTGCAGTCCAGTGCCCCAGCCTAGAAGTCATTTATTTACACCTGTCACTGGAAAATATAAAAACCCATTGTTTCTATTCTTCCAAGCTGCACTGTGAGAAATTCTGTAATGCCTATGATGATTCAAAGTTGCTGAAATAGGAAAGATAAAAATGATGAGGAATGAATACATGAAAAAAGTATCACCCCATTTTCAATCATCTCTTCATTATGAAGATATTTGCAAGTGGTATTGTAACAAAGTAATAGGATTCCCACAATTAAATGATCACAGAGACCTACCTCCTCAAGACAAATATCAGATTTCCATTCATCTAAACAGCAATGCCGACCCACAGACTGCTTCTAGAAAACTGCATAAAATACTCCTTCCTATAGATATTTTGGCCTTTCAGCACCAAACGGCTACATTCAAGTCAACAAAGCAAAGGAGGGCTTAGCAATAACAACTAAACAGCTGATGGGTTTGGACTGCTCTTTTCTAAAAGGTATCTATACTACCACCTAAATCAGGACACACACACCTACTGAGCTGTAAATAGCCAAATGAAAAGCTGTAGTAATTCTTCCTGCTCAGATTTGCAAAACGTAAAGAGTTAGGCAAACAAGGTTGTAGTGATCCATGTGCATGTGAGGAATATCATGGTCTAATGCTTCAGACTGGTTCAACCAAATGGAGTAAAAAAATTGAGTAAAAGTCTATGGAGTAAAAGTTTGGGAATCACCATTCCACTAGTGGTGAAGAAAGATCATTATTAAACTAAAGCAAGCTACTGTCTATCAAAAAAAGCATAGTCAGGAATAATAACTAGCATGAAGGGAAGCTCTCAGAACCCCTCAGGCTGTTCAAATACAAAGGGGAGAAAAAGAAAATGAAGTAAAGATTTCTTAGTACTTAACAATGCACAACACTTCATGGTAGGCCTGGAGGTCTCTTAGAATGTATAGTATCAGAAGTTAATCTGATCCATCGACTGAACTGCAAAACATACACTGCCTTAGCTTGAAATGCAACCTCCAGGCTGGATTATTGTAATGTGCTCTATGTGGGGCTGCCCTTGAGGTTGGTCCAGAAGTTGCAGCTGGTACAAAATGCTGCAACAAGACTGCTCACTGGGGCAGGGTATCGCCAGCATGTCACCCCACTGCTGAAAGAATTGCACTGGCTACCTATTAGCTACTGGGCTAAGTTCAAGGTTCTGGTTTTGGTGTACAAAGCCCTATGTAGCTTGGGAACAGGATACCAGAAAGACCGTCTTACCCCTTATATACCCAGTCAATCAATATGCACTGCAGGTGAGGGCCTCCTGCAGACACCATCTTATCAGGAGGTCTATTCTGCATAACATAGAAGGTGGCCTTTAGTGTAGTGGCACCTACCCTTTGGAATTCCCTCCCCTTAAATTAGACAGGCACCATCTCCGTTATCTTTTTGGCACCTACTAAAGATCTTCCTCTTTCAGTAAGCCTTTTAAGTAGAGACCTTATCCCAGTCTGCATCTGTGTCAGAACTGCTTTTTAATGTTTTTAAAGCTTTAAAAATATATTTTTAAATTTTTTTTAAAATATGTTTTTTAAAATGTTTTGTTCTAATGCGTTTAAGGATGTAATATATTTTGAACTCTGCTTTTATGATGTTTTAGAGTGCTTTTAGTGGTTTTGTTTGCTGCTCTGGGCGGCAGATAAATCTAATAAATAAATAAATGGATATCATCCAAGGAATGTGACAGAAGAGCCAGTGGAAGAATGACTGACAGAAGGGAGTGGAATGGAATGTTGGGTGAAGTTAAGAGTAAGGACTTGGTAGACTGTGTCTGACAGGGAATGACAAGAGTGGTAAGTGTAGCTGTGAGGGGCACGGAGAAATTAAGGAGAAAATGAGGTGAGGGTTAGGACAGCTGCTATGAAATTTATGATAGACAGCTTTATTAGATCAGGAAACTAGAAGAACTCTGTATATAAAAATGACTTGCTCTGGATGTTATGTTTCTTAATTAAATATATGTTTGTATTTCACTGTTGTGTTCTGATCTAGGTGGAGTTTTGGGTAAATATGTCTCACCCCACGTCTGGTGTAGATGTACTTGAATAATAATATAAAGGGAAAGTCCTACTGCTCTCTATGAAGGAGTTGACAGTAGTAATTGCCCTAGAATATACATTAGAATTTCACTGGCTCCAACAACTGAACTGCAGAAAATACACTGCTTTAGTCTGAAACACAACTATTCTGTTTGAAGATACTGATGTTAACAATTTGGAAACTGACAACTATAGTCCTTTTCACACATTACTCATGTGTAACACTTAAGTGTGTAGAGTGAGAAGCAAGGCTGCACTTTTAGCCCCACCCTCACATCATGTTGTTTTATTTCAGTATGTTTTGTGTTCGAAAAGGAGCCCCAATCACAAGGAGCCCCTACTTGTGAGCACTGAGCTCTTTTTCACACAAAACATGGTTACTGGAATAAAAAGACACGATGTAGGGCGGGGCTAAAAGTGCAGCCCTGCCTCGCCTCTCTCTACAGATTTAGGCCCTACACTAGTAATGTGTGAATAGGGATTATATGTACATAATGTATGAATAACAGCAGTACTCTGCCAGCTTCCATTCTATAAGAAATCCCTAAGAGTGGGCATGAAATAGTTTTCATATAGGAATACTTATAACATTCCTCCAGGATACATCTGTCACTAGAGACTCAACTGTCCTTTGTGGCTTGCAGTGCCTTTTACCAGCTCTGTCTGGTTTGCCATCTACACCTATTCCTGAATAGGGATAGCCTGATCATTGTAGTCCATATTTTCGTAACTTTGAGGCTAGATCACTGCAACATACTCTATGTAGGGTTGCCCTTGGGCCTGGTTCAGAATGAGGTGGCCAGACTACCAATGGGGGCACATGGCCAACAATATGCAAAACTATTATTAAAACATCTGCAATGGCTACCTATCTACTACTGAGCAAGGTTCAAGGTCCTATTAATTGCATTAATTTACAAAGCGCTGAAACCTAGGTCCAGGGTATGCCTGAACCTTGTATCCCAGCTTGGTCATTGATAGATCTGCAGGAGTCATTGGTTGTCCTCCAAGTAGGCGAGGTTCATTTGACAACAACAAGAAATCGAACCTTCAGTGTCATTAGCTCAGTCCTATGAAATGTTCTGCCAAAAGAGATTTAGCAGGGACCTTCTGTTTTAACTTTTAAACATCTACTGAAAATTTTTCCATGCCACCAAACCTTTGCAGGCAATTAAGAAATATCTTTCTGTAATAGTCAATTTCTGGGGAGAGCAGCCTTTCGCAACCAGTGTGCCTCCAGATGTTGTTGGACCACAACTCCCATCAGCCTCAGCCAGCATTGCCAATGGTCAGGAAAGATGGGAGTTGTGGTCCAACAACATCTGGAGGCACACTGGTTAGGAAAGGCTGGGTTAGAGTGTTGGACTACAACCTGGGAGACCAGGATTTGAATCCCCACACAGCCACGAAGCTCACTGGGTGACCTTAGGCCAGTCACTGCCTCTCAGCGTCAGAGGAAGGCAATGGTAAACCCCCTCTGAATACCGTTTACCATGAAAACCCTATTCACAGGGTCACCATAAGTTGGAATCGACTTGAAGGTCCATTTCCATAATTTCTCATTTTAAACTTTTACTTGTTTTTATTGTACTTATATATATGATTATTGTAAACCATTTTGATTTTTTCTGAATTGTAATATATAAAATATTTATAAATAAATAACAATATTAGCATAGTTGAGGTAACAATCAAGGAAAGTGGAACTGTGTCTGCACATACTATGCAACATTCAACTTCACAATATGTGTTGCAGAAATAGATAGAAAGGGGTATGACTGGATGAGGGCAGAAGACAACTCATGCACATTCTCAAGGTCTTTTGGTTACAAGACAGAGCTTTACTGGGGCACTCTTAAATCCCTACTATGGTGCATTGAGCAGTTTTGTAACAAACTAAGTAGGTAGGGTAGCAGCAGTGTCCTATCTGACTCACACAGGATGCTGCTACTGGCATGTCATAGGTTGTTTTCCTGAAAAATTATGAACATATATATGAAGGGGTATTATTTTATTAAAAGGGACAACCAATGTAGTGCTCTGTAGATGTTTTGGACCATAATTCACAGCATCCTTGATCTTTGGCCATGATGGTTTAGAACATCTGGAGGATACATCATTGGCTACTCCTCTGTTTTATTGTATTTCTGTCTTGCCTTTCCATCACAGGAGACAACAGATTAAATCATAACACAACGTATCACACAGCTAAGAACACAATAAATTCAAATACCATAACAGGGCTACATAGAGAGAGGGTGAGGCAATCTTCAAATTGAAGTCCATGCCGAAAGCAATGGCAAAATAAGATCTCAATGCCAGCAGAGAAAGGGCTAGAGAAACTTTCCGAGGTAGAAGGTTAATGACAACCTGTGCCCTCTAGTTGTTTTAAACTATAATTTGCATCATCCCCAGCAAGTATGGCCAATGGTCAGAGACTATGCGAGTTGCAATCCAAAACATCTGGAACCTGAGGAAGTGCTACAATTATAAGGCAATCCTGTGTTATATACATATCAGCTGCACTTCCATCAGTGAGCAGGTCTTCCATCAAAGACCAGAAGGAGACAATCCTTTAAATATCCTGGCCCCAAACATTCTTGGACTTTGAAAATGTGGTTTTCAGCACATGCACCTCTTTGATAAACAGATATATGAACTAGATGGAAGAAGAGGATCTATCAACATTAACACACTTTCTAATTACACAATTTAATCAGATTCACCAAGTGTTGGGAAAGCATTCTGAATTAAAATTTCCTTTAAATTTACTAGTTTGAGATAGGTCAAAGAAAATATTTTGCAAGTGTGACTAGATACATTAATTCCATAGCTGCATAATTTTGTGTCAATGTATTCTTGAATCAAGTGAAACTTCATTCTTGAGAACAAAACTGCTCTCATCACTAAGTAGCCTTTTCATCCATATCCATTAACTACTGGACAGTATACTTTGCCTCTTCGCTGCCATCTCTTCACTACAAATGTACACAGCAACAGGGTTACACAGAACATGCAGTGGGGGCGACTGGTGACGTTATCAGGTAAAACAAAGGTAATCTTGTTCATGCTAGATCTCAGCACATTGTTTTTAGTGTTGGGCTTTGCATTTTAACAACATTGGTAAAGGATTCTATAAAAAAGACAAAGGTTAATAATAAAGTAAGATATAATATTGTTCCAGATTTGGTTCTTGCAAAGCAAATTTAATTGTTGGTTAAAATTTGGACCCAGAACCTGGAATATGGAAGCAGCTTGCAACAGTTTTAAAAAATCTGACAGTTAACAGATCATTAAGTCAGTGTCAAATATGTGCTTTATATATGAAGCCATGTTTGGAAATAAGTTACAACCCAACTTCCTTTCTAAGAAAAGCTGAGCTAGACCAAAGTGACAGATTAGCAATAATTAGCCCTTCCTGTTGCACAAGTTCCACAGAAGTCATGGAAGACATAGCATTAGTTAAGAGTTTAGCAGAACAATTTGAGCATTCATCCCAGCAAAGCTGAAAGCAGTACAGACATTGACTTTTGAAAAAACTGGCTTGTTTGCCAAGATGGCTTTTTTTCCTAGACATAGTGAGCAAGCTTAGTATTATTTGCTGAAACAAATAAGGTCCAGCTCCTAGATGCAGCACGCTACATTTAATTGCCAGTTCCAGCTTATGATATTGATTCCCGCTGTGCGATAAAGCCTTTGTCTTGGATTCCCTTTATATGAATGGCCTTTATTGACATTAGATGATGTTCTGTCCGATTCAGAAACTCTGATGCTATTCTGTTGTGACTTGTTTTGTTCTCTTATGCAAAATAATCAGATGTCACATCACTACCAAGCACTAGTGACTCCCCACTTCAACTATGAGCTAATGATCTTTGCTATCAAATGTACTCCCTCTTCTTGTTTTGATTTTTTATACGGGTTCAATACTACATGCGTGTCTGCCAACTATCTGTACTAACCTTTTAAACAACAAAGTCTGGAAGCCACTGGTGTGTGAAATAAATCAGTTTGCTTTTATGTCAGTGTCATGAGTTTCCCTTAACCCAGCAGTTCTCAAACTTTTTTGCAGATTATGTAAAAATTGCTGGTGTCTCAGTGGACCACTTAACTTTAATTCTACAAATCAAAGCACATATATAACTCCAAAGTGATCTTGCCTTTCTAATGCAGTAGATGTGCCCGTTCTTGCAGACTTCACCAGTCATGACATGAAAATCAAGCCAAGGCCTTGTTTGATAATTCAGCCCCTGGATGCAGTAGTCTGGACCTCTGTCATCCAAGAGGGAATGTATAAAGCCAAGTATATATCCTCTTGACTGTTCCATCAACTTACTACAGAATGGAGCTTGTGGACCACCCATGATCAGAGGTGGAGAACCCTTTCCCTAATATGAACTACAATAAATCTGAATTACTGATGAAGTAAGTAGTAACAGCCTTCTAAAAATGACAGTTGGCGTTTCTACACACAGCAAAAAAGTTCCTGTTTCTCCCTATTTTTCTTAGGCTGCTGTCACACAGCATGACAACAGCCATCCATGGTGGCAGGCAGGTTAGGCATGGTGGGGGATAGGTGGTGAGTGAGGCAGTGGAGGCAGGCAAAAAGTGAGGCAGCAGAGGCAATAAGCAACCATGGCGGCCAATAAGTAAGCAACTGAGGCAACAGCAGCTAGGCAACCCACAAAGGAACAGCCAAGACAGGGGACAGCTGTTCCTGTGAGGCTCACTTTGGCTGCCTCCATCCCTCCTCTTTGCAGGAAAAGGTCTAAATGGGGGAAGGAGGCTTGGTAACCTGTGGTGGGGACAGAGACTCACCAGGTCTAAGGAGAGGGGGAGTTTGGCAAGGCCCAGGGTGTGTGTGTTTCTGGGGTTAGGTGCTGGGGCTGGCACGCAAAGCATGCAGGGACGGAAGCCCCTAGTATTTCAAATATTTATTCTACACCTTTTTACTGAGGATATTCAAGGCAACAAGCAATAATCCAATTAAAATACAACACAGCATTCAAAATACAGTTAATATAAGAGCAATCATTTTAAGTAGAGGTCTTTATTCTAAAATAAGATATTTATCATAATTTAGGGAGCCATATCTAACAAGGCCTGTTGAAACTGAGAAGCCTGTTGCCCAACTCGGAAGTGGATTTCAACAGTCAGGAAGGCTGATCATGGAAATACTAGTGCCCTAGGCCTTTAGAGGTCAAAACAAGTACTTGACTGAGCCTGGAAACAAACTGATAAATGGAGGTGGAATATAATCCACAGCAATGTAAATCCAACCTACAGGTGCTAGCCTGCATTTTGAACCAAACTGACATTCCCAACAGTCTTCAAAGGCAACCGCATGAAGAACATGTTACAGTAATTTAACTTGCAAGTAACTAGAGGTGTTCCTAGCTTGTGGCCCTCCAGATGTTGCTGAACTACAACTCCCATAATCCCTGATCACTGGCCATACTAGCTAGGGCTCATGGGAACTGGAGCCCAACATCCTGAAAGATCACAGGCTAGTCCTTCATGGACTAGAGAATGAATTACATAGCCACATTAGGTTTCTTCCATAACGGTCACTCAAGGCGGACAAGCTGAAGCTGATCAAAGGCATTCCCTAGCTGCCACACTAACTGACCATCCAGGAGCACTCCCAAACTACAAAGATCAAGAAGTACAATTGCATTATATGCCAGTATTTAAAAAGTCCTTGCATACTTCCCATATTCAGCTTCAGACCTAGGATTGCTCTGGTGATTTTTAATTGCAAAACTGACTATTAGTAGGCTATCAGGCAAGCGTATTGTACTAGTTTGTTCCACAATTAAAGAACATTTTCCTCTGTGAATTTATGTACTTAATCAATTGCTTCAGTGACCCTGAGCTAAAAGTTGTCCACAAGATTTCCTGCAATTTGTAATCAGGACACATTTTAAAAGGTTCAAAATTCAACTTAAGGTTTTGCATCGACAGTTTTAGGGTTTGGGGCTTTATTTTCTGTTTTTGCTTGATCTAGAAGCAAGTGAGCAGTGACTGGAAAGAATCTGCTCTTTACTGCAATGCATGTAATTACAGAGAGTCAGTGATGCAAAATGTGCAAATATGCATTCAGAAAACTTGTCTTTCAGAACTAGCTGATGGATAAGATCATTTATTGGGCTACATCAAAGCAGACTAAATGAGAAACTATCTGATAGTGTATTACTATTAGCCATCTCTACTGAGGTAACATTTTGCTTTGTAGCAACTTTAGAGAGCAAGAAAACACAAAACAAGTGCAAAAAAAAATACATAGCACATTTATATTGCATTTTAATGTGTCTATGGAAGTTTATTTTAATTTTCCTTAAAAACAAGGTGATGAAATGGATAGATAACTCAGTGATCATACCTCATGACAACAGTATTTAATACTTAGGAGAACACATGTCATTTTAAGTGTCAGGGTTATCATTTTAAGTCTCAAGTTATAGTCAACCTGTAAGAAGACAGTAGCAGCACTTAGAACTAAACTGACACTTTTATGAACTTTAGCTATGTTTCTTGCACACTTCTGGACAAGGTTTGCATATCCATCAAAGCAACTATAGTCATTAAAAATTACTATTAAATTGTGGAAATTAGAGTGCCCAACACTTAAATCTCTCAAAAGTCAGTTTGGGCTTTGATCTTTTAAATCACAGGTGGCTAACCTGTGGCCTTGCAGATGTTACTGAACTCAAATTCCCATCAGGGCAGGAGCAGGACTATTGCTAGCTGGGAGGTGAATACCAACTTTACCCTTTCCAGCCCTTCTTTACTGCACCTGCTCTTGTTCGTGCACCTGGAGAACTGCAGCCTGTTGAGGAACCAGAAGGGTGAGCCAGCCAGCCCTACTCTGAAAAACAACTGTAAGAACTTTGGCATGGCTGTAGCTGCTTCCAGGGAGAAACTTGTTGTGTGGGCTCTGGTTTGTAGATGGCAGCTATGTTTGTGCTGAGAGCACAAATGCAACTTATGAATGTATAAATTTTTTTGTTATTATTTTATAGTTTTATTGTATTGTACTTTTGAATTTGTATTTACTTCAATTTTATGATATTCTCTTCTGTATTATTCTGCTCATGCTTTGGGGGCCTTGGCCAAAAAGTGGTATACAAATAAATTAATGAATTAATGAGCATTGCCAATGATCAAGAATGATTGAAGCTGCAGCCTAATATGCTGAGCTCCTTTCCCCCCAACTCACTCAATGGTCTACCTATAGGGGCTGTGTTTCAAAATCTGAAGCACATTTCCAAAAACTAATGTTGGCACCGGCAAGTTTCAGGTACTTTTCTAGCTGCACTACAGGACAGATGCATGAGCAGGTAATGCAAGAGGTCACTGTCTAATAGCCCTTGGATAATCCAGTGAATTTAAGACCAGGAGCTAACAGAATCACACAAAACAGTTCCATGACACAAACTGCTCAAATCATTTGAATTTCTCAGGTGGAAAAGCCTTCTTTATAAAGGGAAATCAGTCCATACATATTTGCACATAAGGGAAACTGCAGGTATATACTGAAGTATGTTGAAGGATCTATAGAATTCAGTAGCTCTTAAGTCCACATAGTAGTCCTTCTAAGCTCACCCTGCATACTAGCCAAAGAAGTCTGTTTCTGCTACCTTGTTTCTACTATGTTTTAATCATTTTAGTCTCCTTTCACCTACTCTATATCCTTCAAACAAGTCTTTAGTTATGTCCTGTGTCTTTCCACCTTCAACACATTGCCCCTACATGCTATTCTCTCTTCATTAGTCTTTCTATGACACCTCACACCTATCTGCCAGATACCAAGTGTTCCTCTTTTCCTGGGAGTAAGCTATCAATACTCAAACTAAATTAAACATTTAGGACAAAAGAAAATGACTCCACCCTGCATGATTTATAAAATTATCCACGAAAAGCCTGATGAGGGCTTGTGGTGAGAACCAAAGTGTGTTTCCAGTAACTACCACTTTTAAAGGCAGACATTCCAGGTAACGCCAAATATTTTATCCATTATCATGAGAACTATTTTAAGTCCTTTTATCATCCCAGTAGTGTTACAGTAGGCTTTGGTCTTTGTTTTCTTGACCCATACAGAGTTATGACTACTTATGCATTCAGAGAGACCTTGGGAAATATTTCACACACAATTCTGAAACTGGTCAAACACATTCAATTATGCAAGCTAAGCAAGTCATGCAAACCTGCCTAATTTGAACATATGAGCTATGGAATTTGCCTTTCTTGAGTGTAGTATTAACATTTGTGTTTGGACTACGCATGCCCTTGATTGATTCTATAATGAACAAGGAGGCAATGCTTCTAAAACACTGTACTACAATAGTTTTTCAGAAATTATAACACTGACACAAAAAAGTCTGCACATGTATTGTTGATCTCATATGGTACTCATCTTGCCCACTGACCTAATCAAGCCCTTGTCCACAAATGTTCACAAGTCCATCTATAGGTCAAGTTATTATTTCAGTACCCAAACATCAACAGCATGCTTGCTAAAATCTGCATGGTATGCTCTCACAAATATGTTTTTCCAAGAAAGGTCTTGCTCACTCCCAAGGAGCAAATAAATTAAAAGAAAATAAAAACAAGATGATGGGTTTTGAAAGAAAATTATATTCTGGCAGTAAATAACACAGAAAAGTCAGAACAATCTCAAGTTTTACTACTAATGATCTGCCTTATAAAAGGTTCATTTATCCTAACAAGATATTTTTTAAATTATAGATATTGACGTTTGGTTATGTTCCTTTCCAATTTTCAGGATTATGGAAATATCTCAGAATCCTCTTTGCATTGCTGACATCAAGAACACCTTGCAGATTTTTAAAACACTCAGCTCAATAGCAACTTAAAAAATACACAGCACCATTGTCATATGTTTCAAAAAAGAGCAACTTGCATACTGCTCACTGTATTGGGTGGACTAGTGTGAATCAAGATATTTGTAAAGAGTCATAGCAAACAATGACAAAACAGCAGAGGCAATGAACTCCAGATTAATGTCAAGCAACAAGCAATCAATAGGTGACAACGTGTTTTAACTTAATACAGTTATCTACAGTGGTACTAAAACATTTTGAACAGTGTTGTGCTAAAGTTGAGAAAGTATAAACTAGTGCATAGTGTAGGCTTGGATGTGATTAATCTCTCATCAGCCACAAATTCTCCAGCTGCTGAAAGGAAGCATGAGGAAAAAAATGGCAAACTACCATGTAAACTCATAAAAATGTAGCTGGCTGCCTTGAAAACCAAACTGGAAAGTTAGGATATAAAATCTGACAAATATTAATAAGAGTTGGCATGCTGACCAATTGGTTGCCTTATTGATGTTAATACTCCATTAAGCTAAGAATGCTACTGCGTAGATGGTAGCTTACCTTTCTGTCACTCATTAGGGTGAGAGCTATTTGCAAGGGAAAAGGCAGTAAGGGACCAACCAACCAAGCCTTCCCTTACTGGTCATCTCCTGTAAAGTCCAAACATTTCAAAACAAGAGCACAAGTAGTAACAAAGGTCAGTGCTTTGTTTTCATTTTTTTGAATAACTGTACCTATAGGCTGACTTGGTGTTCCATGAATAAAGACCAAAGTGAAGAACTACCGAATGAATCATTCACATTTATAGAGTCCTTACTTAATATTAAAGTTATAAATCATAATTTTAATAATTAACAATGAAATTAGTTGTTATAATTAGCAAAAGTAGTAAACAGTATCTTTTGTTAAAGTATCTTCTTATAAAGTTAATGCTTTAAAAATATTTCGACCAGTCAACTGGAATCTTTTTTGTTTTTACCAGTCAAATGCCCAACACTAAATGAAGAAAAATGTTTAAAAGGCAGTAAATAAAAATGGTGTTAATCCTTTATTTCCCCCTGGTTATACATATACACAGTCCTCTTTATTAAATAGAACCTGAACTTCTAAGTATGATGTATGTGGCAATCCCTTTTAGATTTGTCTTTATTTAAACACCTATATGCAGCCTTTTGTCAGTTTACTTATCTGTGTCAAGCAAAAAGAAAGAAAGAAAGAAAGAAAGAAAGAAAGAAAGAAAGAAAGAAAGAAAGAAAGAAAGAAAGAAAGAAAGAAAGAAAGAAAGAAAGAAAGAAAGAGACTATTCTCTCAGTGCAGACTCTCCAGGAATTGAGGTCTGCTATCTTAGTAAACTTCTACAAATTTCATAAACTAAAACTGTCTAACTATTCTTATTGGAGCCTTCAAGAAACTTTTTCACCTGTAAACCATAAACACATTTATTTAGGCAGCCATATTCCTTTAAGAATTCATGGCAATGTGCTTCTTCCCAATAATTTATACCACAAAACTTTGTTTTAAACAGGTATTTACACTTCAATGAATTTTACATGAGCAACCACCTAACTATAATTTCTATCACATTTATGAAAGTATTAAATGCCTTAGAATTTTTATTTTAACTAGTGTGCCCCCAAAAGGCCGTTCTTTAGAAAACGGATTTCTCAAGCATTCCAAGAGTTTACCATCTGAAAACATAGTCTTTGGAACCAAGTGCTAAACATGGTCACTATTATATAAACTATTCATCATTTTTTCTCCAACATAGGTGCCAACACCATCTCTACAACTTACCAATTGATAGGAGTTATTATTAATGCCTCTTATATTATAGTATGTGAATAAAATGTAAATGCCCTCACATATAGTTTGGCCCTCTGGCATTCAGGCGGTCTTCAAATCCACACAACAGGTCTTTTAACATCTTGCTCAATTTGTCCTTCATGAAATTTTATGTCCTCTGCCTTATTTTACAAGATAGAAATTCAGGCTGTTTCTTAAGCCTGTTTCTTATCAGCAAGAATGACTAGAGAACAAATGAGATCACATCATAACTGCAAAGATAATCAACTATACTAAAATTGTCAACTATACAACAACTGCTACAAACATGTAGCAATTCCTACAGTACTAGTTCATGTTAAAGCCTTTTACTTATACTTGATCAAAATAAGGAATGCATTTTCACTGATGTCAATAGGTTTCAAATGGCTAAAGAAGGTCACCAACTACTACATTGCTATCAACACACAGTACATCACTAAACTACAGCAGCACATATTTTGTTTCTAAAAGTCCACCAATAAAGTTTTATTCATTTAGGTCACATACTATGGCTTGGATCCTAATTTTTTCCTCTGAACAAAGGAGCTTCCATTCACAGAAGGAGTTCCATGAGTGCTTGTACTTTCTTTCCATGAATAGAAGCTCCCGTCCATTTACAGAGCAAAAACAAGATGCAAGTCTGTTTACAATTATGCAATGATTTTGAAAATATACCGATATTGCATTAAGTCTGCTTCCAAGCATTCAGAAGAATAAAATCAGCTTCTCCTCACATTGCAGTTCTTGCTGGACAGATATGAGGATTCAAATATTTTCTCAATGAAAGGAGAAAATCTTGCAACATCTCAAAGAGGCATTTTTAGAAAATCAGAATGCAAAACAGCATACATTAAGAAAAGTAGTGAAAAAATATTTCAGAAGCCACTACACTGGCCATTCTATGTCCAAGAGCCATCAATATAATGTTTTGATGTTTTTCTATCAAGGAAAATTAAAATTCACTTTAACATTTCCACAAGAACAGTTGGCAAAGTTGTATACTATTTCATTTGGTATTTATTTATGAATATATTTGTATACCACTATTTCATTTAAAAACATGTAAGCTGTTTACAAGAAGTAAAAAAACACCATACAGTTAAAAACCATGAAAAATATAGTAAAAACAAAGGTCAACTACGACAAAACTATTACAACTATTTATGCTTATGTCCTCGCTAATTCTCATGGCTCTGGATGGATAAGCCACTCCACTGGCTTAACTACCAATAACAAAGGTAGAGCAGACCCAGAATGATCCTCCACTACTTCTGCTAAACTTACAGGGTTTGACATATCCTCAGGAGAAGCAGTCCCATACCAGTGGAGCAGTCAAAAAAATGTCTTATGTTTTTGCAACTCAAAAAAGGTACAAAATTAATAGTGAGAAAATTAGAAAATTAGTAGCCAACACTTGTGACTGGATATAGGGGAAAGATAGTGCTCTATTATAAAGCTATAAAGGGCTTTATAGAACAAAATCAACATAAGGAAGAATGCTCAAAACTGGCCCTTCCCACTGGGGAATAACCTTCCAATGTCTTCATTTTCTGAACAAGCTAGAAACAGCCTTCAAGAATAATGTCATCAAGGGAACACTACAGGAGCCAAGCCTCAGAATTATCAAAGTCTAGTGACTGAGGCAGACAAAATTGGTGAAAATCATCTCCAGACACTTCTGCATCCTGATATGCTGAACATGGTGCTAATTTCAAGAGCACCTCAAGGCCCCTCCAATCACGGTGTTTGACAATCATTTCAGTCTTGTCTGGTTTCAGTTTTTTAGACAGGAAGACTTTTAAATACTGAATTAGAGCAAGTCAACTAGAAACTGTACAGCCATTCAACACAGCACAAGAAACTGAAGAGAGTCTGTCAGGCAGAAATACTACTAAAATCCTGAACAGTTAAGAAACAAGATTTCTTAGAAAGGTCTTCCATTTTGCAAAGTTAGCTTCACTTAGCTAATCCAAACGTAAATGCTCTAGTCCCTCTTTACCTTAAGTGTTAAGCACGTTTTAATGACAATTAACACCCACTGATTTTAGCGGTGATTATAACAAGACATTAGATACCTCATGCCTACTAGGAATACCACAAAGGAAGAGAAGCACAGGGTTAATGCCTCCACCCTCCCTCAATTTCCCTCTTCTATTTGATCTCGATTTCTGTAACGGGGACAGATCTGCAATCAATACAGTACTCGCCACTTAACTCTTTCAGTGAAGGGAGTCCCCCGCCCCTCAAACATATGCAAATCTGAGTTCAGCCGGATTGCAAAAGGACCGGGCCTGGCCCACAATCCAGACTGGGCCCGAGATGCACTGATCCTTCCTTAAGCGGAAGAACACGTCAGAGTATGATCCCTGTTCGATGTTGCTCATTTTTTTAGGGGATGAAAAGATTCTGGCAAAAGACTGGGAAACGGAAGAGGCCTATCTCAGTCTGAAAAGCGGCTGCCCAGCTTCCCGCTGGGGCGGAGAATGGAAATAGTGAGCAGCCTCGACCCAGCCGGACTAGGCGGGGCTGCGGCTTCCAACAGAGGCCGACGCCACTGGAGTCCGGCCGGTTGGCCAGGGGCAACTTTCTTCGCCGCTACAAACAGGGCGAGAGTTACTGCCTCCCACCAACACCCTCCCCGTCCTCTTCGACAGGTCCCAAGTGCAGGCGGCCTCGCATGAGGTGCTTTAACTTTCCCCTTCCGCTCTAACTTGTCCTAGGAAGACGGCCATAGAAAGGGAGGCGGGGGGGGGCTGGAGCAGCCTCAACCCGGCTTTTTTCTCCTGAGGGGAGCGGTCGGTCTCGGTTCCGCCTCCGCCATGTTCCATCTCGAGAGCCTTGTCCCGCCCGCAGAGCACAGAAGCCGCCGCCGCCTCCTTCCTCCCTGTCGGTTGGCCCTCACCCCCCGCCTTCAGAGGCTCTCGCTGCCAACCCACTTGTGTCAGATACTCGCCGCCACCCGCCCGGTGCCCGCGTTTTCTCCCTCACCCGCTCGACGCCGGACCTGCTTTTCCGTCTCTCTTCACCCGCCTTATTCCTGTAGACGCCTCTACCTACCGGACGGCGCTGCCGCTCCCTGCGTCCGTCGCCGCCTCCCCGGCCAAACCCTCTGTTCGCCCCCCCCTCGGGCACACACACAGACTCCCTCCTCACTGTCTCTGGCTGGGCGAGGCTTGAAGCCGTGGCCGTGACGCTGCACGCCTAGCCTCACTCTGATTTCCTTGCTCAGTCCGGTGGCGGAGGGGAGGGGGGAAATGACCTCTCCGCTCTGTTCGGTGCGCGCACGCGCGTGGCTCACTCCTGAAGACACTGAAGCCCTCCCTTCCCCCTTACTTCCTTTCTCTTCTATTCCCTCCCACCCCCTCGTAACCTTACGCAGGGCCCCCATCCTGCCGCAGCTTCAGCAGCTCATAGAAAGAGATAGAAAAGTCGTTCAAAGCGCGTGTCCTACAAACGTGTGGATAAGAAATAAGGAGCAACTTCATGAGTTCTCACCCCAATACACGCACCCCGTTACCAAGGCCATAGATAGGGGAGGACCTGGTGTGCAAGGAACAAGTGCAGCTGCAGTTGCATTGACTGAGAGTACGTTCAATCACACCACATTCTTTAGAAGAGAATCAGAATTCTATTAGAATAACGCTGACTCAGTGGGGATTAGTTCCGAATAAACACGTTTGGGACCGGACTATTAGTCTTTAATGGCCGTTCCATGATTAGAGACTCTTCCTAATGATCATAATTAAATGACTCTGACCAATTTTCATGCTAGCAAACCATGCTTCTTTTGCGTCTCCGCCCAGTTTTGCTAACCATGTCAGTTTCCCCCTCTGAGATGCCGGAGGAGTTGCAAGGGGGCAGATCTATAGTCGCAAAAACAGCTCAGTCAGTCATTCTTTTTTAAATACAATGTGAAAAAAGGACTCCTTTATATTGTAAAATAATTATGTGCAGCTCGATCCTATGCAGAGTTAGGTACTAAAACTAGTGGGATTAGGCACACCTAATTAGAGGCATTTAGGTGCTCCTGGTAATGCGTTGTGCCCCCATTGCTCTGGAGGAAGTTAACATCCTTGACCGCTAACCCAGCAAAAGTTAGTCATAACGCAGATATAAATCCTACTGTGACCAGTGGGACATACTGCCCAGGGAAGTGTTTATAAGATTCCAACTTAACTCTCATTGAAATCAATGGGAGGTTGCAACCCTGTGCACACTTACATGGGAGAAAGCCCATAGAATTAAATTGGACTTACGTCTACGTAATCATGCATAGGACTGTGTTGTGAAATGCCTCATCATTGTTGACTTCAATGGGACGTTAATAACAACTTAATTTAGGGGGATAGGGGCCTTGTTATGTAAAACTGACAGGAAGTTGCAGTGACAAGAAGCCTCCCAGGAAAGGGACTGGGTGTGCTGGTGGTGGAAAGACAGGCAGTTGCTAACATCACATGTAGAGAAGAAAAAAATGGCATTTCCCTAAAGTGACTTGCTGTCTTTAATTGTTTATATACGATATTTTTATAGCCTGGTCCTAATCATGGCTGCTAGTCTAGGTAAGTTGACAAAGCAATGAAATTTATCTGAGCTTGGTTAGAATAGGGCTATTAATATGTGTTACATTTGTTTCTAATTTTATCTTCACCAACTGTTTGGAGTTCTAAGGTGAGGTCCTAAGAGAAGTGTTCGCAATGAATTACATCATATCCTATTCTCTGTAGTGGCAATATGGCTAAAGCAGTCATTGACATAGGGGTGGCTATCTTTCCCTTTCAATTGGCTGTGGGCAGGGGCTTGGCGATGGATTTAAGGAGGTAGCATAGGTCAGGGATTGCCAACCCTTTTGGGCCAGTAGACACATTTGGGATTTTCACAAAGTGTCATGGGCACCAGTCACAAAATGACTGCAGTGAGAAGCATGGCATAACACAAAATGGCTGCCATATGCAAAAGAGTAGAAAAAGAGGCAAGATCACAAAATGGTTCTGGCATGTTCCCTACACATACTATCAAAGGAAAAAGGCAGCTACATCAGCTACCACTGTGCTCGCTTATAGAGAGAAGCTCTTTTCACTTTCCTCTGTTCAGAACACATGGGGGGGTGGGTTTCCAATTCTGGCATCCAATGAAATGTGGCCTGTTTAAGGGAGTGGGTTCAGTGTAGGAGAAGCCAAACACAGTGCAAACAGGAACTGAGCAGGAAGAACAAACAGTCTCTTGCGCATTGTGGATTTTGAGAGGATATTTACTTTCACTGACCTCATAGGAGGTACTGGTGGGCACACTGGCACCTGCAGCCACCATGTTGGTGTCCCCTAGTATAGAGTATTGTATAATCATTCTCCTTGTGCTGCCCTCAACTGGCCCACAATTCTTTTCCATTTTGGCTGTTATACCAGCATATTTCATCATTGAAACAGTTCCATCAGCATATCTCTTTTTACACATCATATGTAATATCAAATGGTACACTTAAAAAAACCCCACTATGATTCCTGTGTTCAGTCAATTTTATGTATATATTTTAATTTGTATTGACTGCTTTTCAAATGAAATACTTCCCTACATTCTTTACAAAAATGTACACAAATGAATAAACTATAATATAATTTTAAAACAAGATAAAAAAGAGGATTGTGTCCACCTAGGTTCTGCTCAGAGCAGACCTGTTAAAAATTAATTTACCTAAGTTAACCATATCCATTAATTTCAGTGGGTCTGCTCTGCTCTGAGTAGAAACTATTTGATTATAACCCAGGTATTTCATTGTATTTTAAACAGTACAAACTAAAATACTAGAAATAAAACCAGCATGAACTAACATACCAGAAACAGAGACTCACCCACTGACTAACCACTAAAAGCAGCAGTAAAAAAAATCAATGTCTGTTACATGGACAAAGCAAGAGTACTCCACAAGAACTTCTAAGAGTCAATGCATAGTTAATATGTGTTAAGTGATACTGAATGTGCACTGTTGCTTAAAAACATGGGTATACTTGCTTTATCAGAGCAGGGTCTTAGTCTAGCATTCTTCACAAAAATCCAAGCAATCAGGTGCTAGGTCAGGGATGGGGAACCTGTGGCCTTCCAGATGTTGCTGAACACCAACTATCATCAGTCATAACCAGCAAGGCCAGGGATGATGATAACTGGAGTCCAACCACATTTGGAGGGCCATATGTTCTCTATCTCTGTAGTAGGTGGTCTACTAAAAGCTGACCCATGGTCACTGGTGGAGCATAGTCGCCCACTGCTTTAAGCATCCTACATTCATGGTTAGTGGTGAAATAGTGTCTCTAATAATCCATATTAACAATTTTGAATACAGAACCAGTGAGGAACAGGTATTTCAGGTTAATTGGCATTAGTTAACATGGAGCAGGCTAGACCATTCCTTCTCCAACCTCACTCAGGCTAATTTTAGCAGGTGGGGAGAGACTGCCCACCCATCAATTACCTGATGTTATTTTGCTATCAGTTAACTTGAAAGGGGCATGCTGTGCCCCTGTGAAGATGAGCTGTCAGTGCCAGTGAGCTAATAGTAAAAAGAAAGTTGAAAGCGGATCAAATCAAAATGCTTGGGAGTTGTTTAAAACACAACATTAGAAGCTCAAATGGAGTGTATACCACAGATCAGGAAAAGTACCACCAGGGCCAAGAGAATGCTGGCGTGGATAATGAGTAGAGTCAAAGAAGGTGTTAGAGGCAAGAAGGCTTCCTTCAAAAAATAGAAGTCTTGTCTGAATTAGAAAACAAAATAACACAAACTCTGGCAAAGAAATGCAAGACAATAAGGGATGCTAAAAAAAAGAATTTGAGGAGCACATTGCTAAAAACATAAAAACCAACAACAACAAAATCTTTAAAGACACTCAAAGCAGGAGTACATCTAGGGAGGAAGTTGGACCCTTGGACAGCATGAGAGTCAAAGGTGTGTGAAAGCAGAATAAGGAGATTGCAGAGAAGCTAAATGAATTATTTGCATTTATCTTCACAGTGAAGGATATAGGGAAGATCCCTATGTCTGACCTAACTTTTGCAGGAAGGGAGTCTGAGGAACTGAGGCAGATAGTGGTGATGAGAGATGAAGTCCTAGGGTTAGCAGACAAAATAAAAACAGACAAATTGCCAGGTCCAGATGGCATCCACCCAAGAGTTCTCAAATGTGAGATAGCTGATATTCTAACAAAAATAGCTAACTTGTCCCTCCAATCTGCCTCCATACCTGAGGACTGGAATGTGGCCAATGTAACACCAATATTTGAAAAGGGATTGGGAGGGTGTCCCCAGAAATTATAGGCCAGTTAGCTTAACGTTTGTCCCAGGAAAACTATTAGAAAGTATTGTTAAATATAAAGTAACCAAGCATACAGAAGAACAAGCCTTGCTGAAGCAGAGCAAGCATGGCTTCTGCAAAGGTAAGTCTTTTCTCATCAACCTATTGGAGTTCTTTGAGAGTGTCAACAAGCATATAGATAGAGGTGATCCAGTGGACATAGTGTACTTGGACTTTCAAAAAGCTTTCAACAAGATAAGAACATAAGAACATAAGAAGAGCCTGCTCGATCAGGCCAGTGGCCCATCTAGTCCAGCATCCTGTTCTCACAGTGGCCAACCAGGTGCCTGTGGGAAGCCCGCAAGCAGGACCTGAGTGCCTCACCTAAGACTCCTGAGCAAGCTTAGCAGTCATGGAATAAGAGAAGTCCTCTTGTGGATCAGGAACTGATTAAGCAGCAAGAAGCTGAGAAGAAAACTCAAGGATTTTGGGTCCCAAATGGTTTTCTCATCCATCCTTCTGGTACTTAGAAGACGAGTAGAAAGGGAAAGAAAAATATTCCAGATGAAAGACTGGCTACAAAGGTGGTGCAGATGTGAGAAATTTTGATTCCAGGACCATGGGCAATGCTTCCTGGAAGATGGACTGCTGGAAGATGGACTGAGGAGCACATTGCTAAGAACATAAAAACCAACAACAAAAAATTCTATAAATACATTCAAAGCAGGAGACCATCTAGGGAGGCGATTGGACCCTTGGATGATAAGGGAGTCAAAGGTGTACTAAAGAACGATAAGGAGATTGCAGAGAAGCTAAATGAATTCTTTGCATCTGTCTTCACAGTGGAAGATATAGGGCAGATCCCTGAACCTGAACTAACAGTTGCAGGAAGGGATTCTGAGGAACTGAGACAAATAGTGGTAACGAGAGAGGAAGTTCTAGGCTTAATGGACAATATAAAAACTGACAAATCACCGGGCCCGGATGGCATCCACCCGAGAGTTCTCAAAGAACTCAAATGTGAAATTTAGTTAGCTGATCTGCTAACTAAAATATGTAACTTGTCCCTCGGGTCCTCCTCCGTGCCTGAGGACTGGAAAGTGGCAAATGTAACGCCAATATTCAAAAAGGGATCCAGAGGGGATCCCGGAAATTACAGGCCAGTTAGCTTAACTTCTGTCCCTGGAAAACTGGTAGGAAGTATTATTAAAGCTAGATTAACTAAGCACATAGAAGAACAAGCCTTGCTGAAGCAGAGCCAGCATGGCTTCTGCAAGGGAAAGTCCTGTCTCAGTAACCTATTAGAATTCTTTGAGAGTGTCAACAAGCATACAGATAGAGGTGATCCAGTGGACATAGTGTACTTAGACTTTCAAAAAGCATTTGATAAGGTACCTCACCAAAGACTTCTGAGGAAGCTTAGCAGTCATGGAATAAGAGGAGAGGTCCTCTTGTGGATAAGGAATTGGTTAAGAAGCAGAAAGCAGAGAGTAGGAATAAACGGACAGTTTTCCCAATGGAGGGCTGTAGAAAGTGGAGTCCCTCAAGGATCGGTATTGGGACCTGTACTTTTCAACTTGTTCATTAATGACCTAGAATTAGGAGTGAGCAGTGAAGTGGCCAAGTTTGCTGACGACACTAAATTGTTCAGGGTTGTTAAAACAAAAAGGGATTGTGAAGAGCTCCAAAAAGATCTCTCCAAACTGAGTGAATGGGCGGAAAAATGGCAAATTCAATATAAACAAGTGTAAAATTATGCATATTGGAGCAAAAAATCTTAATTTCACATATACGCTCATGGTGTCTGAACTGGCGGTGACCGACCAGGAGAGAGACCTCGGGGTTGTAGTGGACAGCACAATGAAAATGTCGACCCAGTGTGCAGCAGCTGTGAAAAAGGCAAATTTCATGTTAGCGATAATTAGGAAAGGTATTGAAAATAAAACAGCTGATATCATAATGCCGTTGTATAAATCTATGGTGCGGCCGCATTTGGAATACTGTGTACAGTTCTGGTCGCCTCATCTCAAAAAGGATATTATAGAGTTGGAAAAGGTTCAGAAGAGGGCAACCAGAATGATCAAGGGGATGGAGCAACTCCCTTACGAGGAAAGGTTGCAGCATTTGGGGCTTTTTAGTTTAGAGAAAAGGCGGGTCAGAGGAGACATGATAGAAGTGTATAAAATTATGCATGGCATTGAGAAAGTGGATAGAGAAAAGTTCTTCTCCCTCTCTCATAATACTAGAACTCGTGGACATTCAAAGAAGCTGAATGTTGGAAGATTCAGGACAGACAAAAGGAAGTACTTCTTTACTCAGCGCATAGTTAAACTATGGAATTTGCTCCCACAAGATGCAGTAATGACCACCAGCTTGGATGGCTTTAAAAGAAGATTGGACAAATTCATGGAGGACAGAGCTATCAATGGCTGCCACCTAGTCAGAGGCAGCATGCTTCTGAAAACCAGTTGCCGGAAGCCTCAGGAGGGGAGAGTGTTCTTGCACTCGGGTCCTTCTTGCGGGCTTCCCCCAGGCACCTGGTTGGCCACTGTGAGAACAGGATGCTGGACTAGATGGGCCACTGGCCTGATCCAGCAGGCTCTTCTTATGTTCTTATGTTCTTATGTTCAAGTGATGGGTTGCATCTCACAAGGGAAGAATGTGTTTGGCCACAGCATGGAGAACTTCATCAGGAGGGCTTTAAACTGAATCCTAAGGGGAAAGGAGATGTAAACTTTGAGGTAACAATCAACAAATGCTTATACACAGTAACAAGTGTTGGACTCTTAATGGAGTCCAATAACAGTCTTCATAAAAACGTAGGAAGGAACCAGACCATAAATCACATGGTCTTCGATGTCTGTATACTAATGCCCAGAATATGGGAAACAAACAGGACAAACTTGAACTCTTAATACAGGAAGGTAACACAACTTTATAGGTATAACTGAAACTTGGTGGGGTGACTCCAGTGACTGGAATACAGCAATCAAAGGACGTAACTTGATCAAAAATAATAGAAGGAATAGAAAGGGAGGAGTTGTCATGCTATATGTTAAAAATATCTCTCTATAATAAAAGAAACATGCTGGTTGGAGTCTACTACTGACCACTCAATCAAGGAGAAGATGATGATGAAATGTTTGAAAAGCAAATTGCCAATTTTTCAAGGAGGTATAATGTAGTAGTAATGGGGGACTTCAATTACCCCAATATCTGTTGGGAGACAAATTCTGCCAAATATGGCCCCTCCAAGAAATTACTGACTTGTGTTGAAGATAACCTTCTCCTACAGAAAGTGGAGGAAGCAACTGGAGGATCAGCTATCTTTGACTTGATTCCAACCAATAAAGATGACTTAGATGAAGGCGAAGTCATGGGAACTCTGGAGGAAAGTATTTTAAAGGAAGCGAAAGCTGAGAGTAGCCATATATGTACCCTGGATTTCAGGAAAGCTACTTTTAAGAAACTTAGAACAATGTAGGGTCACCAGGAGTCCGATTTTTGGTCAGATACTCTGGCTTTTGGTGGTTCTCTCCGGGCACCACTGTGTGTGCAACCGCAGAACAAGGTAGGTTAAGTAAGGGAATGATGGAGCCCCGAAGCTCTCACCGTGCGATCCGCGGTGATCCTGCCACAAATCACGGAAGGGGAGCGCTGGGGCCTGGGGCAGGCTTGTGCCCAAGGGCCCCAGCATGTCCGGTGCTGGCCCTGACCCTAACCCTGCCCTTTCAGGATTGTAGCCAATAAGTGATGCCAGGGTTGTGATTTGTTGACCTCCAGGCAGCGCCTAGACCTCATTGCAAGAAAGTGGTGGTTTTCCCCCTGTTCATCTGAAAATCTCATAAATTGGGTAAGTATATAGCTTTCAGGGTTTTTTTCTCTTGGGTGCAAGAGTCAAACCCTGGGCTGTTGAAGAGGGCAATGCTTTGAAAACCTTCCCAGTATGAAAGCTTTAATCCAATACTTGCTTTTCTGAGAGTAAAGCAATGCTAATCCCACATACCTGAAGTAAACCCCATTGAATTCAATAGGACTTACTTTTGAGTAGACATGGTTAGGACTGTGCTGTAAATTAATGTTTTGAGTGAGCATAGCAAAGAATTGTGCTTGTGTTATAAATCTTTCTCTCCCTCTCCAATCCTATTTTTAAAGCAATTAGGCAGGGCTTATTTAGGTATCACAGTTTTTATTATGTAGGAAACTAATTCTGTTTTTTTTAAAATGTTCTGCAATGACCAACTGCTTTGACAATAAACTATTATATGGGGTATATTATTACATCTGCAGTGTGCATGTATGGAATCTTTCCAACAACCCTGTGAGGTAGGGTTGGTGACTGGAAACCAAGGCAGTTCACAATAAGAAATAAATCCCTTTAAAATCCAACAACCATAAAACAAGTATAAACAGTTGTAAAACAGCTTGAAGTGGCATGATTCTGAATTTTGGGCTGGGTGAATAAAGTTTATTTATTTATTATTTATTTATTGTTTGATTTATATCCCATCCTTCCTCCCAGTAGGAGCCCAGGGTGGCAAACAAAAGCACTAAAAACACGTTAAAACATCATAAAAACAGACTTTAAAATATATTAAAACAAAACATTTTTTAAAAAGCTTTAAAAACATATTTGTTAAAAAATAAAAGGTTTAAAAACATATTAAAAAGCAATTCCAGCACAGACACAGACTGGTATAAGGTCTCAACTTGGGTTGGCTGTCAAAGTGACTTTATAGCAGCCCACAGGGTAGACAGAAAGGGTAGAGAATCTTCTTACTCTTACTTTCTCAGACCTCTTTCTGCAGTGAAGGGTCAAATCTGTAAAGAAGTTTGGAGCAGCCATGTTAAAAGATAAGGGCAGGGCATTGTCATTGGATACAGATGCCTTTGTAGAGGATCCCTAGTCAAGCTTTACCAACAGCACAATCCAAACTATATCTACTCAGAAGTAAGTCCTGTTGAGTTCTATGGGGCTTAGTCCCTTAGCAAGTGTGTTTAGAATTGCAGCCTTCAGGGGCATCCATCTTTACTCCCAAATGCTCCCATCTAACATCTCCACAACATTAGGCTCCTTTCTTCCTACAATGGCCTTCTGGTGACTGGCCTGGCCTGAGGGCACTTAACCCTCTTGCCGAAAGCAAGTAGGCTAGATTAAATGTTCCCTACCCAGGCTCCATCTTTTAGCTAAGATTTCTATCTTAATTTCAAATCAGAGAATTTTTTAAAACTGTATTCTCCAAGCAACTGTGATTGATGCTTAATGTATCATACTTAATAACATCACTAGGGCCCACCCCACTGACATCACTAGGGCCCACCCCTGAAATCTCAGGTTTTGGGATGCTTCTAACCTGGCAACCCTAGGACAATGATAAGTAAGGTTCCATGGCAAGTTACCCTAATGACAAAATAAGTCCAAGATGGGTGGGAGTTAATAATAGAAATGCTAATGGCACAATTGCACACAATTCCAACAAGTAGAAAAGCAGGAAGGCAGCAGACGAAGTCAATGTGGTTTCATAAAAAGCTTAGAGATAGCCTAAAAACAAAAAAGGACACACACAGGAAGTGCAAGAAAGGCCAGGCCATAAAGGAAGAGTACAGACAGGTATCGGGTAATTGCAGGGATGGTGTCAGGAAGGCTAAAGCTGAGCATGAGCTGAGCTTAGTGAGGGATGCTAAAAAAAAAAAAAAGCTTTCTTCAGGTACATCCATAGTAAAAGAGAAAAGACATGGTGGTGCAGCTACTCAATGAGGATGGCAAAATGATAACAAATGACAAAGAAAAGGTAGAAGTGCGCAATTCCTACTTTGGCTCAGTCTTCTCCCAAAGAGGGTCTATGGGAAACGTGATATTGAAGGGGCAGGATTGCAGTTTGAGATTGATAGACAAATGGTCAAGGAATATCTAATAACTTTGAATGAGTTCAAATCTGCAGGGCCTGATGAACTGCATCCTAGAGTACTGAAGGAACTGGTTGAAGAACTCTCAGAACCACTGTCTATTATCTTTTTGAAATTGTGGCGGATGGGTATAGTGCCGGATAACTGGAGGAAGGGTAATGTCCCTATCATCAAAAAAGGCAAAAAGGAGGAACCTGAGAACTATAGACTAGTCAGCCTGACATCAATCCCTTGGAAAATCCTGGAGCAGATAAGTCTGTAGGCACCTTGAAAAATGCAGTGATTACTAGGAGCCAACATGGATTTATCAAGAATAAATTCTGCCAGACTAATCTTATCTCATTTTTTGATCGGTTAACCTCCCTGGTAGACTGTGGGAATTTATGGACATAATATATCTCGACTTCAGCAAGCTTTTGACAAAGTACCTCATGATATTCTCATTAGCAAGCTAGCTAAATGTGTACAACTCAGATGGATCCACAGTTGGCTACAGAATCATACTCAAAGAGTGCTTATCAATGGTTCCTTCTCAAACTGGGCAGAAGTAACGAGTGGGGTACCACAGGGCTCGGTCCTGAGCCCCGTGCTCTTCAATATTTTTATTAACGACTTAGATGAGGAGGTACAAAGCATGCTTATCAAATTTGCAGATGATACAAAATTGGGGGGCGTAGCTAATACCGTGGAAGACAGAAACAAAATTCAAAGGGACCTTGATAGGCTGGAGCATTGGGCTGAAAACAACAAAATGAAATTCAACAGGGTTAAATGCAAAGTTCTACACTTAGGAAAAAGAAACCAAATGCACAGTTATAAGATGGGGGATACTTGGCTCAGCAATACAACATGTGAGGAGGATCTTGGAATTGTTGTTGATCACAAGCTGAATATGAGCCAACAGTGTGATGTGGCTGCAAAAAAGGCAAATGCTATATTAGACTGCATTAACAGAAGTATAGTTTCCAAATCGCGTGAAGTATTAGTTCCCCTCTATTCAGCACTGGTTAGACCTCATCTTGAATACTGCATCCAGTTCTGGTCTCCACACTTCAAGAAGGATGCAGACAAACTGGAACAGGTTCACAGGAGGGCAACAAGGATGATCAGGGGACTGGAAACAAAGCCCTATGGGGAGAGACTGAAAGAACTGGGCATGTTTAGCCTGGAGAAGAGAAGACTGAGGGGAGATATGATAGCACTCTTCAAGTACATGAAAGGTTGTCACGCAGAGGAGGGCCGGGATCTCTTCTCGGTTGTCCCACAGTGGAGGACACAGAATAATGGGCTCAAGTTGCAGGAACCCAGATTTCGACTGGACATCAGGAAAAACATCCTAACTGTTAGAGCCATACGACAATGGAATCAATTACCTAGAGAGGTAGTGGGCTCTCCGACACTGGAGGCATTCAAGAGGCAGCTGGACAGCCATCTGTCGGGAATGCTTTGATTTGGATTCCTGCATTGCGCAGGGGGTTGGACTTGATGGCCTTATAGGCCCCTTTCAACTACTGTTCTATGATTCTCAGAGGAGGCTGTGATGGCCACAATCTTGGACGGCTTTAAATGAGAATTAGACAAATTCATGGATAATAATGGTATCAAAGGCTACTTGACACAATGGCTGTGCTCTGCCTCCATAGTCAGAGGCAGTGTGCTTCTGAATATCAGTTGCTGGAAATTGCAGGGGGGAGAGTGCTCTTGTGCTCAGGTCCTGCTTGCAGGCATGGGTATCTGGATGGCCACTGTTAGAGCTGGATGATGGATTACTGTAGATGGGACATTGGCCTGATCCAGCAGACTCTTCTCATGTTCCTAATAGGTGCTGAGAAATTGCTTTCAAAATGGATGGCTGTCAGTGCTAATCAGCTGATGGGTGTAAAGTGCCATCCCTTTTGAAGTCTGTTTGCAAGCAGCTTGAATACAAACCATTTGCAAATGGACTTCGAAGTGATGGCTCTCAGCACCTATCAGCTGATCAATGCAGAGAGCCCCATTGCCTGCATCAAGGTGTTCCCGATAGGGAGCTCTCTTGTGCAGCCGATCCAAGTGGGGCTTCTTGTCCACACTGATCTCAATTGCCAATGAACAGGCAGGAGAACACTTTAAGCTTCTGATTGTTCCTTTGCAGGTATGTCTTTAACTGCCTACATCTGATGTCACATATGATGTCAGGTGTGGGTAGGGGTGCCATATTCCAGTTCCACAAATCTGGGCAGGCTATTTTGCATATTATGCAGATTATTTGCTGATTATGCAAATTAAGCATATTAATTGTTGCATTGTCCAATTGCTTTGTTTTTATGCCTAGTAATTACCACCCACACCTGGGGATGTGAAGAATCTTTTTTTTTTTAATTACATTTTCAGCCCTAAATGCCTGGACTCTAGTTCCCAACACTATGAAATATTTATTTATGAAGAAGATTTATATTGTGCCCTTCCACACTTAAAAACAGAGTTCAGGGCAGCTTACAAACATAATAAAAACAATAAAAATACACAAGCAATATCAAAACATAAGAAAACACAAAATAGAAACAAATATCAAACAAGTCAATGCAGCAGTATAAAAACCCAGCATAAAGCAAAAAGTCAACAAAGCATCAATTAAAAACAATATTGAGACTGAGAGGTTGTCTGTACCAACAATTAGGAAATGTGAAATTAACACACCCCTACAACTAGTAACACAGATAGAAAGATTTCAATATTATCAGTTAAGTTCAGTCAATCATCTTATCTAAGGAGAGTAGTATCTGAGCATGTGAGAAGTCTCTTTAGTACACTGATTCTCAAAAATCAGATCAGGGAGAGGGGGAACACACCCTTCTATAAGAAAGGCTGAAACCTGATGGAGACCTGAGTACTGGCACCTCTTTTTTAAAAAGTAAAATAAAAAATGCAGTAAATTCTAGAGACCTGGCAAGCTGTGCTAACATTAGACAGGACAGCTATCCCTGTTGGTCTTAAGGGGGAAAAAGCCATTTCTATTGGTCTTAAGGGGGGGGAAGGGTACATCTCTCCCATTGCATTGAATATATATATAGTCTCTGTGTATATGTTTATGTGTACATGTGTGTGTATATATATATATGTACAGCCACACACACACATCCATCCCTGGCGAGGAAATGAAGTAAGGTGATCTTTGGTGGGGAGATGCCTGCCAGCCATTCTGAAGAAGAAAATGTATCAAAAAATTCCTTTTTCGCCTTTTCTGAATTGCTGAACAGAGGCTCTGCTGGGCAACAGGGTGAGTGAAACTCCATTCCAATGCAACTTTACTTGGGAGTAAGCACCATTTAACAGGGTGGGGGCAGGGCTGAAAAATGCAACTGCTAATACCTCAGCCTTTTCTACAGAGAGGTTTGCTTTAATATCCTGCATTTGTTCAGGGGAAGTAGCATTTGGTGGATTCAAACCCCTTTATTCCATCCTCCATGACGGCAGGCAGACCCTCCCATTGCATTCACCATAGGACACATACCCTGAGACACAGAGGCAGTCTTGAGATGAAGGCTACTTCTCCTTACTGACTCAACCAGAAAGTCTATGGATAAGGGGTGTAGCTGCATGTGCTGATCAAGTGAGCATGTGCAGTTTTTTAAATTGCTAGATACTGCATATTGTTATGAGCATGGGGGTTGGAATGAATGATCCCTGTGGGTCCCCTTCCAGCCTCTGATTTGGAATGAGGAACTCGCTCTGCTGGTCAGATGAGTCTCTTTTGTTAAGCTAATAGGGTGGCCAGGTAGGATAATGGATCTATCAGTTGCCTAGCAACTGGTGAATGGGCCAGGAAGACCATTTTGTCATTGAAACTCTTCAGGAGAGCCTTCCCCCTCCCCTCCTGGCTGCTAGGAGAGCTTGTGTTATTAGTTCTTTCTGAAGAATTGCTGGGAACTGGAGACAGGCAGAGAGACTGATGCCTTGAACCCCTCCATCCTAAGCTCAGGTTGGAATGTGTGTAAACAAACAAACCATATTTCATAAAGACATCGCAGTCTCCACTGACCTTCTTCCCAAAGGAAACCAAACCGTAGATGAGCGCAGGGACCCTGGAAATCTCACCGCTCGGAGATTGGGGAGGTGCGCAACACTGGTGTGAGAAGTGGGATTGAGTTTCCTAGAAGAAGCATTGAGAGCAAGGTGTGCCTGAGTCAAGATGGAGGGAATAACAGCAACCCACCTGGAACAGATGAGATTGATGTTCCAGCAGCACACAGAACGAATGGAGAAAGAGCGCCAGGAGGACCAGCAGCGAAGGCAACGTGAGCGCCAAGAGGAACAGGAGCACTGGCAATGAATGGGGGAGATGATTGGAAGCTTCTTGGGAGAGGAAAGGGAGACCCCATGTGAGGAGGTGAGAGCCCTGCCTGATCAGCCGCTACAAGGGGTCGAGAGTGACCCAGGAGTCCAGCTGCAGAGCACCCAGACTGGGGTGGCTAAAGAGATCCAGAAAGTGGATGGGCAGCTGGAGGGGCAGCCTTTCCCAACCAGTGTGCCTCCAGATGTTGTTGGACCACAATTTCCATCTTTCCTGACCATTGGCAATGCTGGCTGAGGCTGATGGGAGTTGTGGTCCAACAGCATCTGGAGGCACACTGGTTGGGAAAGGCTGGGTTGGACTGTGAGGAGTTGCAGTCAGTAGTGGAGGAAGAAGAAGAAGTTTTGATTGTCCAGGAGCCTGCCAGGGGGGAAGACAGCAGAAAGTGGAAAGTGAAGTCCCAAGAGTTGAAGAAGGGCAGGCTGGAAAATGAAGAGGAAGATGCCTTGGAAGAAAGTGGGGTAGAGGCTGGAGAAGAGATGCTGCTGATAGATTTCTCTGCCCCATGTGTGCCTGCTGTTAAAGAAGTAGTACAGGAAGAAGAAAAGGCCTTGGAGAAAGGTGAATGATAGGCTGGAGAAGAGCAGCTGTTGACAGATTTCTTTGCCCCGTGTGTGCCAGCTGTGGAAGAGAAAGTGCAGCAGGAAAAGTTGGAGGTGTGTGTGCGAGAGGAGCTGCCAGCGCCTGGAGAAATGGCTGTGCAAGAAAAAGTGCAGGAGAAGCCTGATGTGGGAGTGCAAGTCCAAGAGGAGCTCCCAGTGCCTGGAGAGATGGGTGAGATAAAATCCTCAAGTGACTTTGCCCCTTGGGTGCCCTGTAATGGTCTTGTAGGGTGGGATGCAGCTCCTATGATGGGTGCAGTCCCTGGGCAAATTCCAGCAGTGAGAGGCACCCAGCACCCTGTGAGTTTGGAGAGCAAGAAACACTGGGAGGGTTACCTGCCTCTGGGGCCATGTTTCACACTGGAGATTGTGAGGGAGAACAGAGAAGATTTCTTTCTGCCAACCTGGTGGGCTAGTCCAGCTAATCCAGAAGAGGATGCCCCCAGATAAAGACTTGTGGCAGGACTTTGATGTGGAGTTTGGGGCAGGAGACGAAGTGGGCTGGCTTAAAGACTTTTCCCAGAGCAGAGAGTGGAAAGAAAATGGCTACAGCCTGCCATGTGCTGATGAGGAAACAAATCTGTTCCAGGAGAGGAGTCCCAAGACCCTGCAGGCAGCAGCAGGGATCAGCTTGGACTGGGAACTCCATGAAGCCCCAAGACAAAAGGCCATGTGGGCAACCACATGGTTTGGGGGTGGGGGTTGTGCTTATGGGACTGTGTACTGATTTGCTGCAGGAATTCTTCTGATTGTTGTAGCATTGCCTTTTGAAATGCTGTTGATTTGTGCTTTTTGCATGCTTGTGGGGATATGAACTGTTTAATGATTTTTTTTAGGAATTACGCTGATAGGTTTTTGCAATAAGATTTTAATGGTTAAGATTTACTATTCTGTGTCTGTTAAATTGTGGGTGTGTGTACAACTGTTTGGGGGAGCTCCAAGAAAGAAGAGGAAGCCTAAAGAGAGAGCAGTTATGAAAACTTGCTGTAAAGGAATGGACTGTTTTTGTACTTGTGTGGGAATGCAACTGTATTTCTATGACTATGCTTTTAATGATGTATATTTCAATGCCTTACTAACCTGTACCTGTTATTTCTTTGTAGGGAAAGCTGTTATTCTGTTGTTTGTTTGCAGGTCTGGGACAGACCTTTTTGGGGAAGGGGGTAGTGTTATGATCATGGGGTTTAGAATGGATGATCCCTGTGGGTCCCCTTTCCAGCCTCTGATTTGGAATCCTGTGCTTTGCAATGAGGAACTCGCTCTACTGGTCAGATGAGTCTCTTTTGTTAAGCTAATAGAGTGGTCAGGTAGGATAATGGGTCTATCAGCTGCCCAGCAACTGGTGAATGGGCCAGAAAGACCATTTTGTCATTGAAACTCTTCAGGAGAGCCTTCCTCCCCTCCAGGCTGCTAGGAGAGGCTTGTGTTTTTAGTTCTCTCTGAAGAATTGCTGGGAACTGGAGGCAGGCAGAGAGACTGGCTCTCTGCACCATGGCATTTGGGGTGCCTCCTGTAACACTGATGGGAAACCTGGATATTGGACTGCTGATGCCTTGAACCCCTCCATCCTAAGCTCATGTTAGAATGTGTGTAAATAAACAAACCATATTTCATAAAGACACCGCAGTCTCTGCTGACCTTCTTCCCTAAGGAAACCAAACCCTGGATGAGCGCAGGGACCCCGGAGATCTCACCGCTCAAAGATTGGGGAGGTGCGCAATATGCAGCAGGCAGGCAGAGTAAAATTATTGATTTTCCCAGGATAGCTGTGGTGTCCCGCATTGGCTAAGACCAATGGAAGGCAGGAATAGGTTGATTTCTCACAGAATGGGCAGAAAACTACCTCCACATTTTGCCTTATATCTCTGAATCCAAAAGGGCTAGAGACTTGCTTTTTTAAAAATGAAAGCTGGGAATCCAGGCCACCTAATGGGCTAAGCGGGCAATATGGCAACCCTAGATGTGGGGCAGGTGAGTATGGTTTGGAGGAAATGGTCACATGGGCAATATTATGCCCCCTTATGGGCCTAAATAGGCTTGCAAGCTAAAGGTCCCCTCTGCTGCTTTAAAGGCACACTTACCAGAAGAAAGGTAGCTACTCTAAATATTATGATCTTGATATCTGGTGATGTCTGGCTGTTAATATGCATTCACGATTCATGATTAAATGCATCCATGTTGTATCATTCTGTGTATGTACACCCTAACTGTTAGCACATATTTATATCCCGCCCTTCCTCCCAGAAGGAGCCCAGGGTGGCAAACAAAAACACTAAAAGCACTTTAAAACATCTTAAAAACAAAAGACTTTAGAACATATTTAAACAAAGTCTTTAAAATATATTTAAAACAAAACAAAACATCTTAAAAAATAGTTAACGCAACTTTAAAAAAATCTTCAAAAGCAATTCCAGCACAGACAGAGTGGGATAAGGTCTCAACTTAAAAGGCTTGTTGAAAGAGGAAGATCTTCAGTAGGCGCCGAAAAGATAACAGAGATTGCGCCTGTCTAATATTTAAGGGGAGGGAATTCCACAGTGTTGGTGCCACAACACTAAAGATCTGCTTCCTATGTTGTATGGAACGGACCTCCTGATAAGATGGTATCTGCAGGAGGCCCTCACCTGCGGAGTGTAGTGATTAACTGGATACATAAGGGGTAAGATGGTCTTTCAGGTATCATGGTCCCAAGCTGCGTAGGGCTTTGTATACTAAAATTAGAACTTGGCTTATATCCTGCCTTGTATCACAAGATCCCACAATGGGTTCCAATAACAACATACATAAAGCAAAATACTAAAATACCATATAACATAAATTGTCTGTCAGCTTCCTACTACATAGGCCAATAATACAACATTAAAAAGCCTAAACAAAGAGGCAGGTCTTTAGTTGGGGCCTAATTCTGCATCTGGGGTGCTATTGCTGAGAAGAGCCTCGGATGGATAATTGACCCTTGGATTTTGTTTAAAGCTGGAACTACCAGCAGGGCATCCCGATTCCCCACTGGAACTCAAGTCAAGGGCTAGATTCTGCAGGTAACCATGTCCCAAGCCTTTTATATGACAAAACAAAATATTGAATCTGGCTCAGTGATAAATAGGCAGCCAGAGCAAGTCTTTAAGAGCCAGTGTTATGCAGTTTCTTGATGTTAAACCCACCAAGGCCGCATTCACACCATGCATTTAATCTACTATTATTCTACTTTAAACAGTCAGGGCATCACCCAAAGAATCCTGGGAAGAGTAATTTAACAGTCAGTCTCTCTTGCCAGAGAACTATGGGAACTGTAGCTCTATGAGGGGAATAGGGGTCTTCTAACAACTCTCAGCACCCTTCACAAACTACACTGCCCAGGATTCTCTGGGGGAAGCCATGACTGTTTAAAGTAGAATAATAGTGGGATAAATATGTGGTGTGAATGTGGTCCAAAACTCTGGTAGTTGCACTGTGCACTAGCTGCATCCTCCAGACCATCTTCAAGGACAGCCCCATGCAGAGTGTATTGCAATAATCTAAACAGAAGTTTGCTAGAACAAGAATCTCTGTGGCTAGGCTATCCCTGATCAGGAATGGCTGCAGGTGGTGAACCAGCTGTAGCTGGAAATAGGCACATCATGCCATTGAAGCCATCTGGGCTTCCAGTGACAAGGTAGAATCAAGGAGTACCTGCAGACTATGGACCTCATCCTTCAGGGGAGTGCAACCCATCTAGAACAGGTGGCCTATCCAATTCCTGGATCCAGGTTCTGCCAATTCACATCATTTTGTTGGGATTCAACTTAAAATTATTGGCCCTTATCCATCCCATTACTGCTTCCATACACTGATCAAGTACCTGCCAAGCTTCACCTGATTCAGATGACAAGGAGAAATGGAGCTGGGTGTCATCAGTAAGCTAGTGATATCTTACCCCAAAACTCCTGAGGAACACCCAATGTTAATATTAATGTTAAAAAGCACGGGGAACAAGATGGAACCCTGTGGGACTCCACATAACACAGCTACAATAGTGCCAGCAGATACATACACACATACCCTGCTATGCTCTGGAACCAGTCCCATAGGTAGTAATGGAAGTCCTATGACACAATGCCTCCCACTTCCAACCCAGACTGTCGATGGTTTCAAAAGCCACTGAAAGGTAAAGGAGAATCAACAGGGACACACTCCCCCTGCCCTGTCCCTGTCCCAATACAGGTCATCCAGCAGATTGAAATAGGTTTAAATAATCGGCTTCATCCAAGTATGCCTGAAGCTGCCTGGCTACCACCCTATCAAGTACCTTGGCCAGAAAGAAGATATTCACGACTGGGCATTACTTGTCACATGTTTCTGGGTCCAACGGTATCCAAGCAGCACCAGGGCTCCAGCATAGATCTGCATTTTTGGGTTGTTTGGAGGGGTGTGTTTGGAGTTTTTTGTGTTTTTTTAAAGGGTGTTGCTTTTTATCTATTTTACTAGTTTGGGTGTGTGTTTTGCCTGGGTTTTTTGGGGTGGGGTGGGGTCTCACCATCAGCAGATTTTCTTCTGTGAAATAGGTATTTTATGATTCCTACCACAGTTTCTTGGATTTCCAAGTGTGCTTGTGGGCCCAAAATGTTTGGGAACTTCTAGCCTACACTGACTAGCAATGACACCCCAGGGTTTCAGACAGGGATCTCTCCCAGCCCTACCTGGAGCTGCCAGGGATTGAACCTGGGACCTTTTGCATGCAAAACATGTGCTCTACCACTGAGCCATGCCCCGCCATTGTAGGAACCAAGCCATTCACAGGTGGAAACCAAGGTTATTTGTCTCTGATGCACCACCTCATCCTGTACGTGGCTCTCTGTCAGCAAGGGAAAACAATATCAACCATAGAAGACTGTGTTGTTTTAAAAGCACCATGCTGCTTTCCGAGAAAAAGATGTTCAGTCCATTTGTTTAAATAATCAATATAATAAAAATCTAAAAGTCTTCTTTAAAAACAGTTAAGCCAAGTAGCTTCTTTTTAAAGTTTTAAATGTCACTCGAAAGATGTATCAAGTTACCCAGTATTGTTAGGGTAAGAGGAATATAACAAAAGATACTAGCAAAAGTGCTACTGCGGTAAGCTTTTGTACAAAGCCAGCTCTATTATTTTCTGATCATGTGGACGAATTTCTGACACAAGGGTGATGTGCCAGCCTGACTGAATGAAGACAAAATGGGTCCTTTTATTTAATAGCACCAAAGACTCTGGAATAACATTTTATGCACATCAATACCTTGAGGAAAAATATTGAACAGTCTATTCATTCCAGATAGTTGCATGGGAGCATTTCACAACCCAAAGCATTAGCTCATCTGCATTATTGCACATTATTGCTCAGAAGTACTATTTTATTAGCTAATGGTCATAAACCACATTGTATAACAATCTGACTCTTGGCAAATAAACTGGGAACCATTTGTCCCTCACTCCTTTGAATCATCACATAGTTCTTTCCATTTGTGGCATAAGCTGGTGTTACTGATTAAAAGCAGGCACACTAATGCCAGCAAAATAGCATTCTCTGCCTCCCTTTCCTGAGTGATGGGAATTTCACACTAACTATTCCTAGGTTAGAGGAAAGAGCACTTTTACTATCAAAATGTCAAAATCTATTTTACAAATGTACAGGTTTAATTATAAGACTGCAATGATCATGTGCCAGCTTCTGTATGTCACAACATGCCTCCCTAATGGGGTGATGGAAGACAAATGTATCATGTTAGTTTCCAGGGGGATTACAGGATCTTCATTAATCCCAACAGTACTGAATTGGAGAGTCACAGAATTCTTCAGATTGCACCCAGGTCTTCCCCACCCCGCTGCCAGTAATTACACTTTCAGCACTCGGTCATCTGACATGGAAGACACAGAACCTGGTTCTACCTATGATATGAGTGATGGCATGATTCCATCCAGCAATGCATCTCATGAACTGTGCTTTATCCATCTAAATACACTCGAGAACACCTCCCTTCCCTCATCAGAACAAGGATAACAAGGGGTGGTGGGTGCTTTCACCAAATATTTCTCACTACCCCATCACTTTCAGTCACACTATAACATAGATTATATCTTTGCTCTGCTAATAATAGTCTTTGACATATCTTCATTTTCCCAAACTAGTTTTTTCTGGAATTGACCCTGACTGCTACCAGCAGAAACAGACCAAAGGAGTCCAGGTTGAAGGCTTACAGAGATTCTGAAATGTTTGATCGGCTGCCTGGACTTTGACCCTTAAGAACATGAGAAGAGCACTGCTGGATCAGACCAAAGACCTATTGACTTCAGCATCCTCTTCTCACTGTGTCTAATCAGATGCTGATGGAAAGCCCACAAGCAGGACCTGAGTGTAAGAGCGCTTCCAGTTCCCAGCAACTATTGTTCAGAGGCATACCGCCTCCAACAGCGGAGGTAGATTTGGGGCGAGGTGCCAGCAGTACGCTGACGATACCCGGCTCTATTTCTCTGTAACATCAGAATCAGGAGAGTCTGTGCAAGCCCTGGATCACTGCTTGGACTCGGTGGTGGGCTGGATGAGGGCCAATAACTGAGTCTGAATCCTAGCAAGACGGAGGCGCTGCAGATTGATGGTTCCTGAGTTCAGATAATTGGTCAGTTGCCTGCTTTGGATGGGGTTGTACTCCCTCTGAAAAAGCAGGTCTGTAGTCTGGGGGTGCTCCTGGATTAATCTTTGTTGCTAGAGGCCCAGGTGACCTCAGTGGCTAGGAGTGCTTTTTACCAGCTTCGGCTGGTAAGACAGCTGCGGCCATTTCTGTACCGAGATAGCCTGACCACTGTTGTTCATGCACTGGTAACCTCTAGGCTGGACTACTGTAATGCACTATAATGTGGGGCTACCCTTGAGGTTGGTCCAGAAGCTGCAGCTTGTGCAAAATGTGGCGGCGAGACTGCTCACTGGGGCAGAGTATTGCCAACATGTCACCCCGCTGCTGAAAGAATTGCACTGGCTACCTAATAGGTACTGGACTAAGTTCAAGGTTCTTGTCAGGGCTGGAGCCAAAGGGCAGCCAGGTCAGGCCCTGGTTGAGGGCCCTGCAGTACACAAGGGCCCTTGAAGGGCATCTCATTAGGGTGGGGAAGTAGCACTCCCCTTTCACGATCTGCAGCAGGCTTCCTGCTGCAGATCGCAGGAAGGAAGCTTTCAGGCCACCCATTCGCTTGCTCCACCTACTTCTCCTGTCTTCTGAGGCTGCGCTTGCTGAGTGCACAGGGTTGCAATCACCCAAGATGGCGGCAGAAGCTTCTTTAAGGGGCTGATGCTCCTTCCACTATCTTGGTTGATGGCAGGCATGTGTGTGTGCATGCACATAGCATACTGTGCATGCGTGCCATCAACTAAGATGGCAGCAGGGACATCAGCCCCTTAGAGAAGTCTCTGCTGCCATCTTGGTTGATGGCAGCCCTGTGCACCCAGCACGCACAGCAACAGGAGACAAGAGAGAGGTAGCTGAAACAGGCAGGAGCCGCACAGCTGGGGCAAGCTGATGCCAAAGGGGCCAGTCATGCCTGGCACTGGCTCTGGTTCTAGTTTTGGTGTACAAAGCCCTATACAGCTTGGGACCAGGATACCTGAAAGACCATCTTATCCCTTATATACCCAGTCAATCAATGCATTCTGCAGGTGAGGGCCTCCTGCAGATACCATCTTATCAGGAGATCCATCCTGCACAACATAGGAAACGGACCTTTAGTGTGGCAGCACCTATCCTTTGGAATTCCCTCCCCTTAAATATTAGACAAGCGCCGTCTCTGTTATCTTTTCGGCACCTACTGAAGACCTTCCTCTTTCAACAAGCTTTTTAAGTTGAGACCTTATCCCAGTCTGCGTCTGTGTTGGAATTGCTTTTTAATATGTTTTTAAACCTTTTTTTAAATATGTTTTTAAAGCTTTTAAAAAAATGTTTTTAAAGATGCTTTAATACATTTTAAAGCCTGTTTTTATGATGTTTTAAAGTGCTTTTAGTGCTTTTGTTTGCCACCCTGGGCTCCTACTGGGAGGAATGGTGGGATATAAATCAAGTAATTAAAAAATAATAATAGAACACAGCCATTGGGCTAATAGCCATGGATAGCCATATCCACTATGAATTTGTCTGATCTTTTTAAAGCCAGTGGTTATCACTGCCTCTTGTGTGAGCAACCTCTCTTTCTCATTCTCTTTTCCTTTGGGCTCATACAGACGACTGCAAAATGTGTGACATGCCCGCTATGTGTGTTCATTATTTTTTGGTCGTCCAAATGACGTCTCGCGCTGTTACACATTTTCGCAGGTTAAATCCGCTCCTTGCAATACCTGCAAAAATGCAATTTGCTGTTTAAATCAGGAATCATCCACTGTGCCTTCAGGAGTTAGGATGCAATACGCGGACTTTACAGTTGATGGGCGGTTCTTGGGCATTTCCCCTTGCCCCTTCTCCTCATTCCAGCCAATCACGTATCTGCACTTTTGCGCATGTGTGAGAATAAGCCCGGGAAAATTGAACCAATCATCGCAATGGTGGGGTGTTGGGGGAGTGTCTGCAACTACTGCGCAGATGCATTTTTATTTTTTGCCAGCCTGCAAACTGGGCGGCCGCTCTGGGTGAGATCTGCAATGCACAGCAAGCGAGAAAGGGGGGGGGGGTCGGTTTCAGCCTGCCTCCAAAAGCTTTGTCAATTTCATTCTACTTGCTGGGGTTTTTGCTTCAAATCAGAAAAGCATACATTCATTTAAGTGTAATAAGGATAAGTCCTCCAAGGAAGGCATGACAGTGACTACCCTACCAATTATGCTTTTTCCTTTGCTTATAGTTTACCCTTCTTGTTGTGAATATGTTGCCAATCACTTAACATGAGTACAAACTGTAGTAACCTTTACCTGTTGTTTTAGTTTTATTGCTGTTTTGATGTTGTGATACTTATATATTATGACTTTGTACATCGCTCAGAGTGGCTCGGTTTCCAGCCAGATGGGCGATAAATAAATCGCAGAAATAAAATAAATAAATATCGCAAATGCAAACAAGAAAACGGCTTCTGATCGGTTTCAAGCCTGCTCTGGAAAGCTTTGTCAATTTCATTCTCCGTGGGAAGGAAAGGGAGAAGGGGGGTGACACGTTTCTTGCGTTTTTGGAGAAATAAGTGCAATTGCCCAGTGTGTATCTCCTTAAATATTAATAAAGGCAGAAAAGCATACATTCGTTTAAGTGTAATATGGCAAATGCAAACAAGAAAAGGGCTTCTGGTCAGTTTCAAGCCTGATCCAGAAAGCTTTGTCAATTTCATTCTCCCTGGGAAGGCAGGCTTGAAACCAACCAGCAGCCTTTCCTTCCCAGGCGAGAACTCCTTTACAGCCATATTGTGCTTCGTTGCAAAGGGGGAGAGGAGCATACCTAATTTTTTTGCTGACCAATTGGTTGATAGGGGGTTTTAGAGGCGGAACTTCGAAAAAGCAAAAAGAATGTAGGGGTCTTACTGCTGCGGGTGTGGGTGCAAAAAAGCATTTTTTTTAATTGGGAAAGAGCGAACTAAAAGGCAAAGTGAGGACTATCAGATGACAAACCGAATATGGAAACCGTGGATTATTCCGCTCCGTTTGGACCAACACGTGGAAGAAAGGAGGGGGGCGTTTGCTCCATGTTGCAAATGCCTTTTGAAATTAGGCAAAGAGTTACATGCAGCCTCAGCCATGGCCATAGGTTGCCCTCCCTGACTCAAAGATACTCAAGTGACTTTAATCAGCAGTGGAATCAACACTATGCATGCCTAAATGACCTATTGAAAACTTATATAAGGTGTGAAAGTGTGAAATTCTAATCAGGAAATTATAAGATAAAAAGAGGAAGAAGAAACAGGAAAATTCACAGGAAGGCAACTCTTGTTATAATTAACTTTCAATGATAAATTAAGGGAACATTTTATCCAGTGAATAGTTGTGGTCATTTAATAAACATGTCACTATGTATATTAAATTTTGATATTTTCCACATTTTCTGTGTTTTTCTCCAGTGCATTTGTAATATTTATATGTGTGTCTGCCTGTGACTTTGGTAAAACAACTGACAAGAGTGTGTTGAAATTAACAGAAACTTGTTCAATGCACGTAGTTTATTTGAAATAGCTAAAATGCATGATTGATTTAATTATGTACACAGCTTGGCTTGAGAAGCAATCTACACAGAACTCAGGTACACTGAAGTGCTATAAGGGATTGTTTTCATTAGAGATTACAAAAGAAAGGGGGGAAAAGAAAGGTGCTACTGGTGAAAATATTTTTCTTATTGCAGACTGTAGGCAGTAACTAAGTTGGAATAAAGAGGAGGTAGAACCTCAGTTTTAGAACCAGATTATAATATTCTGAAATTTAGGAATTAACTGGTTCCAGATTTGGGTGTGGGTTTGCATAAAGAAAAATATTAGGAAACAAAAAGCAAGCTGGCCAGCCTCATTACTCCCCCTGTATAATGGGATATATTTCCATGGCAACGCCCCCTAAATTCCATGGCAACATTAATCTGGTTATCTGCCAGAAAACCCATTTTACAAGGTAAGTGGGATCTCAACTTTCTCTCCTATCCTTCAGTGAAACACCAGTAAAAATAAGCTCTCTGTGGAAATTCTCACAACGATTATGCTTCCTGTGAATGAGAAAGGACAGGGGCAGTGGGCTAACAAAAACATAGGGAGCTGCCTTGTACTGAATTAGACCATTAGTCCATCTCACTCACTAGTACCTACACTGACTGGCAGCAGCTCTCTAGGATTTCAAACAAGGGTCTCTTCCAGTCCTACCTAGAAATGCTGGGAATTGAATCTGGGACCTTCTACATGCAAAGCAGGTGCTCTAACACTGAGCAAAGACTTTACTAATAGAACTGTATGTGCACATATGGTGAAGGCCACAACTGATCTGGCTCTTAGATCAAATGCAGTAAGGCAGGGGTGGAGAATCTTTTATCAGCCTGCGGGCCCCATCCCTTTGTGCAGAACCTTCTGGGGGGCGTTGGGCAAGGCCAGAGGCCTTGGGAAGAGAGATTGATTGTTAAACTACTCTGAAAATTGTACCTCTGTGAGAGGAATAAGGAACTCCTAACACTCAACATTCTTAACAAACTACAGTTCCTAGGATTCTTTGGGGGAAGCCATGACTGTTAAAGTGGTATAATACTGCTTTAAATGTATAGTGCAGATGGAACCATAGACTTGTTATCTTTTCGACTTTGTCCTCAGATATCTGTTTGTATTTGTCTTCAAAGTAACAACATAAAAAGGGGGGAAAGGTAAAGCACTGATAATTGCCATTGTAGCCAATAATAAATTGAGATTATGCCCCATGCTTCCTTTTCACAGGAAATAGAAACACAACTGGCAAAGAGACTGTGGCTTCTTGCATCTTGCTTGAGCTGTTATTCCAGCAGAGACTGGGGAGAGGGAAGAACATCCATAAACAGTGAACTGCAGAGTATGCAAGGTGCTGGGAGTGATAAATGAAGCAGGTTACACCTCTCTTTACTGTCTGTGGCTATCTGGAGAGTCTGACAAGCAATACAGCCTCAGCTAGCACAGTAAGTCCTTTTTTTTCAAGGTTAGGTGTTTGTTCTTACCATACAGGTTTTTGCAAGTATGAAGTCCCAAAGTGTTCAGAGGCCTATGTACACTAAAACGACCAGCTCACAAAAGGAATGCAGCTGCATCAGGCACATGATAAGAAGAACCCAGCTGGAATCAACCAAAGGCCTATCTCGTCTAGCAACAGTGTTTCCCACATGACCCACCAAATACCTCTGGGAAGCGCACAAGCAGGACATGAAAGCAATAGCCATCTCCTGCTGTTGGATCCCCACCTCCCGGCAAGGAACGGTATGTTGCCTCTGATACTGGAAGGCATATATAGCCACTTTCATGACTAGTACAACAATGTATTACCTGTCCTGTGGCAAGCAGGAAGAAGCTGACCCAACTTCCACCGTGGCTCACTCCCCCTTCTGGCTGTGTACACCAGAGCTTGGAAGATTACTTTTAAAAAGTAATAAATTACAGTTACAATTACTTGGCCCAAAAAGTAGTAATTACCATTACAATTGCAATTGCTCTGAAAGTAACTGATTACTTTACTTTTTCTTAAAAGTAATCACTACAATTACATTTCAGTTACTTTTTAAAAAAAACTTCTACAAGGTGCTGGCCTTGGCTGCTGCACATCTAAGAAGCCTAAAACAATATTAAAAATAAACACACACACACAGGGGGTAGTAGAATAAAAAAAATTATCCATAAGATTAACATAATGGCATAACAGAATCTCACATCCCCCCAAGCAATGAAGATACCCCAACTATTGAAATCAAATTTTACACTTGAAATGCTTTTATAATATGTTTCTGTTATGTCTCAAAAGAACAAGATGCTCAAAGAGCATGTCAGACAAGGAATGTCTTTTTACAGTCATTACGTTGCCACCAGTACTGAACAGGTGTTCTATTGCGGTGCTTGAAGGCATGCCTGTGTTGTGCTGCAAAAAACACCGCAGCACACGTGGAAAGCCATGGAGTGATGACACTTCCCTGCTGGGAGACCTCAGGTACCTCACCAGTTCCTCCTCAGCAGTGTCCACTGCTGACTTCTTGCCCTGGGGCAGAAAGTTAAAGAAGTCATCTTCTAAGTCATCTCCTTCCTGGTCTTTGTCTGAAGACTGATCACTGTCCTCATTAAGTACACCCATCTTTATTTCAGCTTTCAACAAGGCTTCCATTGTGTATCTAAGAAAGAGAGAGGATATGTTAACACATATATGTTAGGAAACCATCATCTGCTCTTCATTTCCTGATGCTTGTCATGTCCCCTGGTTCAGGGTCCAGCCTGAGCCTGTGGATGATGACATGGAAGGTAGGAAGGTGACCAAGTCACCACACTCATGGGGCAGCACAGCAGACCCTTAAGGATTACCTGCAGCAACCCAAGGTTGTGATGAGGAGCCCCAGGAAGAAAAGGACCAGCTCCTGCCTACCACCTTAAGCCCTCTGATGCCTCCCTTGAGACAACATTTCCCATGGAGTAATCCACCCAAAGGGCTTCCCTAATGTTCTTACTTGTTGGTATGGGTGGTGGCCTGACACGATTCCAGCCGATCTAGTTTGAAGCGAGGGTGTACACAGGCTGCCAGAAGAAGCAGATCCCTGCCAGATCCCCACCTCTCAAGGGTTGTCTGCTGCTGCTTCAGCATTTTGGGAGGAGGGGTGTCATGCATTGGTTCAGGAAGGCCACGTCTCCTTGCCTTTATTGCTTCTTCAATTGCTCTCAGCTTCTCAGGGTGTGCCCTCTGAGGAAGAAGAACAAAGCATGAATCCAAGAAAAAATGGAAGAGGAACTTCACAATTTAAACATAAATAGACAATGGACACTCTTTGAGGACCAGCATGACAAAGGCTTACCTCAAAATGTTTCTTCACATTGGATGAGGGGGAAACAGCTGATCTCAGATTTTTGATCCTTGGAAGGCAGTAATTGCATCGTACAACAACATTTTTCCCACTCTGGCTCACAAATGTACAAGCTTTCTCAAAGCCAGACCATGGTACTTGCTGTTCTGCAGATGTGGCTGTGGGCAACTGGCACTGCTTCATGCCCTCCTCCTCCTCGTGCACAGGGCCTCCTTTCTGAACCTCACTTTCTAGTTTTGCCTCCTCAGGATCAACAAGCTGTGACTCAAGTGGCCGCACTAACTGACTGCTGCTCTCAGCAGCAAAACCTGCAACAGGCGTCTCTGTAATAAACAAGAGATAATGCTCCTATATGGGTGAACTTCAGCTGTGATGTGCCCCCATCTCTTCCCCATGCTGCAAGATCCCCCAGTCAGAGTGGAAGTAAGCAGGTCGATAGCACAATTAAAAGAGATCCTATTTGCTCACTGAATAACCCTGCCTGGGCCAGTCTAACCTACTATCTCACAGGGTTGTTGTGAGAACAAAATGAGACTAGGGTTCAAATCCCCACATAGCCATGAAGCTCACTGAGTGACCTTGGGCCAGTCACTGCCTCTCAGCCTCATGAAAACCCTATTCATAGGGTCACCATAAGTTGGAATCAACTTGAAGGCGGTACATATATTTTTTATTTTGAATATGATGATTATGATAATAAATATGCAGCATTTCAAATTAATTATGTATGAGAAGCATTCCATGCCAAGCTTGGAAAACCAAGGATGAGGTATAAAATGTAGACAAAAATACTGTTGACAAAATGCCATTTATCTTTTATATATATGAGCCTGAGTAGGGAACATTTAATCTAGCCTACTTGCTTTCAGCAAGAAGGGTTAAGTGCCTTCAGGCTAGGGCAGTCACCAGAAGGCCACAGCAGAGACAAAGGAGCCTAGTGTTGTGGAGATGTTAGATGGGAGCTTTGGGGAGTAAAGATGGAGGCTCCTGAAGGCTGCAATTCTAAACACACTTACTAAGGGATTAAGCCCCAGAGAACTCAACAGGACTGACTTCTAAGTAGATATAGTTTGGACTGTGCTGTTGGTAAACCTTGACTAGGGTTCTTCTGCAAAGACATCCATATCCAAGCAGGGTTGGCAACCCCCTGCCTGGAATACCCTGCCCTTATCTTTTAATGTGGCTGCTCCAAATGTTTTTACAGATTTGACCCTTTACTTCAGAAAGAGGTCTGAAAAATGAGTAAGAGTAAGAAGTATCTTTTAAAATTGTTCTTTTCAATTCACTCTTGAATGAACATCATACCTAGGGCAGATCCACACCATTCCTTTAAAGCACATTCAACACCCATTTGAAGCACATGAATCCCACCACAGAATCATGGGAACTGCAGTTTGTTAAGAGTGGTGAGAACTATAACTGTGAGGGGGAAATGACACTTCCCAGAATTCTTTAGGGGAAGTCATGCGCTTTAAATGCGAGTTGGATGTGCTTTACACATATTGTGTGAATCCGCTTAATAAATTTTGCCTGCATGTAAATTGTTCTAATTAATTTTTCAAAATGAAAATAAGCTATAAAGTGTAGTGGGTGACCATGGGCTACTCACCATTTCTCAGCCTATCTGCCCCTCAGGATGAAAACAATGGAGAACCATGACTACCCCAAGGCATACTTAAAATGTAAAGGAAGTATTGTACAACCATAGTATGCAATTGGATACTTATAGGGACACAGCATGACAAAACTGGGTGGAAGTAAAAGTTCTACACTTAGGAAAAAGAAACCAAATGCACAGTTATAAGATGGGGGATACTTGGCTCAGCAGTACGACATGCAAGAAGGACCTTGGAATTGTTGTTGATCACAAGCTGAATATGAGCCAACAGTGTGATGTGGCTGCAAAAAAGGCAAATGCTATATCAGGCTGCATTAACAGAAGTATAGTTTCCAAATCATGTGAAGTATTAGTTCCCCTCTATTCAGCACTGGTTAGGCCTCATCTTGAGTGCTGTGTCCAGTTCTGGTCTCTGCACTTCAAGAAGGATGCAGACAAACTGGAACAGGTTCAGAGGAGGGCAACAACGATGATCAGGGGACTGGAAACAACGCCCTATGAGGAGAGACTGAAGGAACTGGGCATATTTAACCTGGAGAAGAGAAGACTGAGGGGAAATATGATAGCACTCTTCAAGTATTTGAAAGGTTGCCACACAGAGGAGGGCCGGGATCTCTTCTCAATGATCCCAGAGTGCAGGACACAGAATAATGGGCTCAAGTTGCAAGAAGCCAGATTTTGACTGGACATCAGGAAAAGCTTCCTAACTGTTAGAGCCATACAACAATGGAACTAATTACTAGAGAGGTAGTGGGATCTCCGACACTGGAGGCATTCAAGAGGCAGCTGGACAGCCATCTGTCGGGAATGCTTTGATTTGGATTCCTGCATTGAGCAGGGGGTTGGACTTGATGGCCTTATAGGCCCCTTCCAACTCTACTATTCTATGATTCTATGAAAATATTTATATAAGCATGATGATCAAATATGTTTATTTATATAACCTGTAAAGATATTTATAGTGCAATCCTATGTTTGTTTACTCAGAAGCAAGTCCCAATGTATTCAATGGGGCTTACTCAACCAGGGAAAACTGCAGCCTCAAGTGATAAGGAACTTGTTCTTTTAACAAGTCCTTTAAGTTGAGAGCTTATCCCAGTCTGTGTCTGTGTTGAAATTGCTTTTTAATATGTTTTTAAACTTTTTCTTTAAAAAAATGTTTTTAAAGCTTTTAAAAATGTTTTTAAAGATGTTTTGTTTTAATATATTTTAAAGTCTGTTTTTATGATTTTTAAAGTGTTTTTAGTGCTTTTGTTTGCTGCCCTGGGCTCCTACTGGGAGGAAGGGTGGGATATAAATAAAATAATAAAAATAAATAAATAAACTTCATTCATTTTTTAAAAAAATGAGTATTAGTTTCCTACATAATAAAAACTGTGATAAACCCTGCCTAATTTCTTTAAAAATAGGGTTGGAGGGAGAGAGATTTACAACACAAACACAAGTCTGCACTTTATTCACAATCATGAAAGGGCGGGGTTGCAGCCAGAGCTTTGAAAAGTTACTTTAAACTACAACTCCCATCAGCCCCAGCCAGCATGGCCACTGGATTGGGCTGATGGGAGTTGTAGCTAGAGCATGATCTGTTTAAAAAAAAGTTGTGCAGGGGGGGGTTACGTTTTGGTGTATATCTCGGGAATTAGACCACCTAGAAACTTTTTTTTTTAAATTGAAGCGGAGAGTCCAGAGAGTAAGGGGTGGTAGCCAGAGAGCCGGAGCCCCCCCCAAAACCAGAGACTCCAGCCGAAAACACACACACCGGGGCACACACACACACAAATCATCATCACTCACCTCCACAGCTCTTCACCATTCTGCCTTCCTTGCCCTGGCTTTTTCCTCCGGCGTCCATTTTTTCCTCTCAGAGTCAGATGCTAGCAGGCTCCCCCTGCCTATTCATCTCTTCTATCGTGCCTCCTAACACAGATCACGAGGGAAGAGACAGTCTGCGCAGAGGTCCAATCAGAGTGAGGCACATGTCTTGTGTTAACCAATCACAGCCGGGAGCTGACTTCCCCTTGTTCCCGCCCCCAAGTAACGTCCAACCTAATGTGGAAACGTTAAAGTTGAAGCTGAAAAGTAGGGAAATTACTATTCGTTCCGTTACTTGCCAAATGTAATGGAATTACCCACTCGTTATTTAAAATTGTAACGAATTAAAAGTAACTCGTTAAAAATAACGAGTTACTTCCAAGCTCTGGTGTACACATATCATACATTTAAAGCACATGACTCCCCCCAAAGGATCCTGGGATCTGTACCTCATTAAGAGTGCTAGGAATTGCAGCTCTGTGAGGAGTAAACTACATTTCCCAGGATTCTTTGGGGGAAATAATGCGCTTTAACTGTGGTGCAAGTCACAAGAGGACAAGGAATTTAGTTATCCTGAGTTGCCTTTCTTTTTGCCGAGGCACTGGTCTCTTTCGTTCTCTCTGGCAGGTGCATGGCTGGTTACAGATTGAGCTGGCAGTACATGGCCTTTTCCCCTGACTGCACCCTCTGGCACATCTAGGCTTTGTTGGTGAGGAAAAAATGTCTATCAAAATGGCAATGGCGCCACATCTCCCTATTCACTCTCTCTCTTGACTAGTTTGCTGCTGAGGCACTTGGGACACTGTCTGGACATGGGTGCAGCCTTCCATAGTATGCCAGGGAATCCCCCCTCCAGCTGATGTGTAGGGAGTCATTTTTCATATTTTAAATAATATACTATGTAATATACAGGGATATATTTCCAAAACTGTGGCAACCTACTCAGAATTAAATCCCATTATGTTCAGTGTGACTTACTCTTAGGTACAGGGTTGCAGCCTCAACGTCCCATGAAAACAATTCTAATGTATGGGCCAAATGTTTTGGTGAATTATTAACACCTCATTAACAAATGTTTTTATATTTTTTCCACACAAGTACATTCCTGACAGTGCTATTGTTGTTATGTGCCTTCAAGTCAATTATGACTTATGGCAACCCTATGAATCGGTGACCTCCAATAGCATACGGCTCAGGTCCAGACTATTTGACAGATTGCATCTCCCTATATGAACCTGCCCGGGACTTGAGATCTTTAGGTGAGGCCCTTCCTGTGTTCCCTACACCTTTGCAAGCACATTTGACGCAGACACGAGATAGGGCCTTTTCGGTGGTCGCCCCTAGGTTGTGGAACTCCCTCCCGAGTGAGGTACGACCAGCTCCCTCCTTGCCGTCTTTTCGGAGACAAGTAAAGACTGTTTTATTTCAGCGGGCATTTGGGACAGAGGACGACCAGGATTAATGTCTTACAGGCTTGGTGATCATATTATATGATTATTATTTTATACTGTTCGCTGTTTTAACTTTTATCTTATAGTTTTTAATTTTCCCTTATAGTTTAATTCTTTTTAAATAATATACTCTGTATGTTTTAATGATCTTGTTTTTAGTTGTAAGCCGCTCTGAGTCCTATTGGAAAAGGGCGGGGTAAAAATAAAGTTTTATTATTATTATTATTATTATTATTATTATTATTATTATTATTATTATTATCTGTCGTGAACCACCCTGTTCAGATCTTGTAAGTTCAGGTCTGTGGCTTCCTTTATGGAATCAATCCATCTCTTGTTTGGCCTTCTTCTTTTTCTATTCCCTTCTGTTTTTCCCAGCATTATTGTCTTTTCTAGTGAATCATGTCTTCTCATTATGTGTCCAAAGTATGAAAACCTCAGTTTCATCATTTTAGCTTCTAGTGATAGTTCTGGTTTAACCTGTTCTAACACCTATGTGCAAAGCTCTCCTCCAACACCACATTTCAAATGAGCTGATTTTTCTCTTTTCCGCTTTTTTCACTGTCCAACTTTTACATCCATACATACAGATCGGGAATACCACAGTCTGAATGATCCTTATTTTAGTGTTCAGTGATACATCTTTGCATTTGAGGACCTTTTCTACTTCTCTCACAGCTGCCCTCCCCAGTCCTAGCCTTCTTCTGTTTTCTTGGCTATTGTCTCCATTTTGGTTAATGACTCTGCCAAGGTATTGATAATCATTGACAAATTCAATGTCCTCGTTGTCAACTTTAAAGTTACATAAATCTTCTGTTGTCATTACTTTAGTCTTCTTGACGTTCAGCTGTAGTCTTGCTTTTGTGCTTTCCTCTTTAACTTTCATCAGCATTCGTTTCAAATCATTACTGGTTTCTGCTAGTAGTATGGTATCATCTGCATATCTTAAATTATTGATATTTCTTCCTCTGATTTTCACACCTCCCTCATCTTGGTCCGATCCCATTTCCATATGATATATTCTGCGTATAGATTAAACAAACAGGGTGAAAAAATACACCCTTGTCTCATAGAATCATAGAGTTGGAAGGGGCCTTGTAGGCCATCGAGTCCAAACCCCTGCTTACAGCAGGAAATCCACAGCTAGAGCATCTCCCGCAGATAGCTGTCCAGCCTCTGCTTGAAGACATCCAGCGAAGGGGATCCCACCACCTCCCTAGGCAGTCGGTTCCATTGCTGAACCACCCTTACTGTCAAGAAGTTCCTTCTAATATCCAGTCTGAATCTACGCTCTTGCAACTTAAAACCATTAGACCTAGTGCTACCCTCTGGGGCAGCAGAGAACAAATCTGTACCCTCCTCTATGTGACAGCCCTTCAGGTACTTAAAGAGTGCAATCATGTCACCCCTCAGCCTTCTCTTCACCAGACTGAACATGCCAAGTTCCTTCAACCTTTCCTCATAAGACTTGTTCTCCATACCGGCTATCATCCTCGTCGCCCTCTTCTGAACCCGCTCTAACTTGTCTATATCCTTCTTAAAATGAGGCGCCCAGACCTGGAAACTATAGCTCTGTTTATGCAGCCCAAAACCGTGTTTGCCTTTTTTGCCACAGCATCACACTGCTGGGTCATGTTCAACCTGCGATCTCACACCCTTTCCGATTGGGAACCAATCAGTTTCTCCATATTCTGTCCTTATCTTGGCCAGAGTATGACAGTGTTAGTAACTGTCACAAAATAGCTTCTTTGTATTTGTTATTGCCAATTAGCATATACTGATTAATTACAAAGTATGTTTACCCAATTGTGTGTTCTGTTGTCTCATTGTAATAAACCAGAAATTAATGTGTTTTAAATTCTAGTGACTGGAAAGCTCTTTTCAGGGCCAAAAAGTCAGGGTTTTGTACCAACTAGATAGAGTTTGATTTGCTTGCTATTTGTCAGGATCCTAAAGGTGGTCAGGGTTGGAAAGAAGAGCCTGTATTAAGCTATTGTAGTGCCAGGGAGTGCCCAGTAAGCAGGGCTGTTCCTGCTGTCTGCTGAGGCTACCTTAGGTGATTTAATCCATTGGCTTGCTAGCATGCTTGCTTCAGTTCTGTTTACCTGCTGATTTGCTCCACCGTTGCGTTGACTTATAAAAATTGGTCAGTAAAATTTTAACATAGTAAACTCGCAGGTTATGGTCTGAAGGTACATGGGGTCATTACCTTGCTGAAGTTAAGCAGGTCTGGATCTGGCAGTGCCTGGAAGAGAGAGTGCCGAGGAACCACATTTACTGCTTTCCTTGATGAAGGAAAAGTGGGGTATAAATGTATGAAACAATAAATAAATAAAATACTTGGGAATGGGGAATGGACTGACTTCAAGTCGATTCCGACTAATGGCGACCCTATGAATAGGGTTTTCATGGTAAGCGGTATTCAGAGAGTGTTTACCATTGCCTTCCTCTGAGGCTGAGAGGCAGTGACTGGGTCAAGGTCACCCAGTGAGCTTAATGGCTTTGTGGGGATTCAAACCCTGGTCTCCCAGGTCATAGAGCAACACCTTAACCACTACACCACACTGGCTCTCATAATAAAATACTTAAGAGAGGATAATTGCTTTAGATTTTTGTGAAAAGTAGGGGCATGGCTACCAAATATCCACTGAAGTGTATAAATTACTGTTGAAAGTACAATAGATATAAGATGCAATGCCACTCTATTAAAATCTGTAGGAATTTTGGGAGACAGCAAAGACAGCCACTTACTACTTTGATGTTTTAACAACTTCAAGAACAGTGAGTTGATTCTTACATGCAAAGGACAGCCTAATGGTAGGACTGGCCCTACTATTGGCCCTATCAAGTGATGGCCTCTGTATGTGAAACAACCAGCAAAGGTTTTATGGTTCCTTTTACTGTATTTATTCTTCACTGCACACCACTTTGAGCATGTTGAGAAATAAAGAAGATTGCAGTCTGAGCTTTCAGGTCACCTTGCATCGTTGCAAAGACAGCACTTTCCAAAGAAGGTGGTTCATATGTTCAGATTCAAGTAACATGAGTACTGAGTAGTGAAATGTTGAGTGTTATGCATGCATATAGGGAATAGGGAGTCCTAAGATTAAAGACAGGATTATTTTCTTAAAGGATCAATTTTAACTTAGAACTTTACACAAAAATCAGAATATTCCAGATATATTTCATGCAACATTTATAACCTAGTCACATAAAAGTTCAGATATTATAATGAATATCACACATTCTGATGTAAACTATAACTGAGAAAGAGGAATAGAGTTATGGTTGCTATGGGAACCCTAATGTTGAAGACACTATAGCACTGAGTTATATTTGAATTATAATTTAATACTTAGAATTATTTGGAATGTGATATGGAATGTTCATATAGTTAGAACATCTGATATAATATTTATAAGATTAATTCCAGTGATAGCCATATTGTTTTAGTTCTTAGAGATATAAATATAGAAAGCTGTCTAGAACTTTACGAGAATTTTTTTAATAAATCTAATCTGTGTGTAGGGGAGCAGGTGGAGCTCTGGCCAGCCATTCCTTAATTCCAGAGATGGGGAACCTGTGGCTCCCCAGATAGTGTTGGTCTACAGCTCCCATCATCCTTGGCCATGCTGCCTAGGTCTGATGGGAAATGGAGTCCAGCAACATCTGGAAGGCCACAGGTTCTCCACCCCCGCTCAGTTCAGATCATGCGTGTGTTCTTCAAACCACAGTACCAGAGATCAGCCACTGGAGCTGGAGGTTGTGTTGGAGGAGAGAGCCATAGATCGGGGCTTGATGCTCAGCAGACAGAAGGTGCTGACCAGGCAAAGACAAAACTAGGGCTAATGGTAACAAAATTGATGAATACATTTTAATTGATTATCATATGAGTTTTCCTGTCAGTGAATTAATGAATTAAAACTGAATAAATTTCAACATGGGTACATTTTCTTTATTTTTAGATGATGCACACAGCCATGTGTCATACTAGGCATCTTCTTAGAATATGCATTCCTCCTGTGTGTGTGAGAAGGGAAACTGTTCCCTTTAAGGTGGTTTTTTTTTTTTTGTATCCTTGTCTTGGTACCTGGAAGGATGAAGAGCAGTCCAAAATACTTTTAATAACTAAATCACAAATAATAAACCTGCAGTTTTTTTTATAAATAGTTGTTTATATTTGTTTATATATTTATTGTTTGTTATATATATATAGGCACTTATAAAAACTGCAGATATAAAATATATTTTAAAAATTGCTACCCAATGCAATTGAAACTTTTAAAAACCACTTCTAAAAATCTAACCAATTAATTGATTAGATTTTGCACCGTTAATAGCAGCTTAATTCTGCCTTCAAATCACACAGACAGATGTTGCACATTCCTAGGCCTGTCTATGTCTAACACGTGTGGTGTAGTGGTCAGCCTAGCCTACCTCGCAAGGTTGTTGTGAGGATAAAATCAGGAAGGGAGAACCATGTGTGTATGCCACTATAAGCTCCTTGAAGGAAAGGTGGGATATAAATATAATAAATGAATTAAAACAATAAAGAGGGTTCTGAGACCTGATTGCACACAGCCTCAGCTGGCTCACCAGCTTTCCTCCCATTGGCTCATTAGGTCCTTGGTTCAAACACTGGCACAGGCTTCTAGGTGCGGGCTCCTTTCTTGATATTTATTTTAGAAAAGGCTGGATTCTATGTACATCACCTGCAAGTGCAATTTGGTTTACCTTGAACAATTGGGACAACAAATCCATGTAAATAACTGGCAGTGTATATGCACTGGAATGGAGAACTTCCCCTTTTCCAACATACATTTGTTTCTGTTAAAACTAACATTGCCAACAACTGTGTGCAACAACAAGTGAGCAACTGTTTACTACACGTGAGGAGTCATAATGTTTTTTAGAAGTGCATGTGCATTGGGGCAAGCTGCAATATACTGCTGGGCAAACTGCAGTATACTATACAGGACTGAGAGCTTGCAGAATTCCTGAAGACATGCAGCATGGAGAGGGGAGTAGCAATGACATAATACATTAAGGACACAATCCTATGCAAGTTTTGGAAGGAAGCCCACTGGTTCAGTGAGGCTTACTACCTGGTAAGCATGCATAGGATTGCAACCTAAAGCCCCCCCATTTTAACCCCCAAACAAGTTTCTTGACTTCAAGACTATGAAGATAGGTGTGATTATGTAACTGTATAGTTCAATCTCGACAATCAAAAAGAATGGAAAAGGAGGGCAAGTGAGACTCGCAACTAAATATTGCCATGTGGAATGCTCCTGTTCCAGATTCCAGACAGTCACCCATTACTTCTTCCAGGATGCCTCATTACATTTCCCCTCGGTCCCAATTTTCTGTGTGTGTGTCCCCCCCCCCCCCGACAGCTAGTCAGCATTCCATGTCAATTAGGTATGCGAGCCCTCCTCACTGGACTGTTTAGTTGCACCCCGCCTCTTAGAGTTTTTGCCCTGAAGGTTATTTATTTCTGCAAACCTGTGTGTTCCCCCAAACTGGCTGATACTTCCCTCTTTTGTGAGGATGCTACTGTTTTGCCTAGATAAGGATTGGCAATCAGAGAGCTGAGTTTGTCAAGAAACATCAAAATTCATTCCTTTTTTGTTTTTGCTTTTGAAATGGCAAGAGAAATACAGGAGATAGCAGATCACACATGTGGACAGAGAGCAAAAGACAAACATGTGACAGATCAAACCAGACAGTTATGCATTCATTTGGGAGCTCGTACAGTGTTTGGCCTTTAGAAATGAAACATTAGCAGGCTGGCCCCTGTGGAGTTGTGTGCAATGTGAGATGTGGATATGATTGGATGCAAGATCTGCTGTACCATTGCAACACATATATATCACTGCGCTGCAGTAATGCATTATTTGGGAAGCAAGGAACTCAGGATGATGCAATTGTGTTGGCGTAGCTGCACGGTGCAAGCAGTTTCCACAGCACAAACATTAGAGCCTATAACTTTACAGGCCTGGATTTGTTCATTTCAAGAGCTCACATTTCCTGCTGCTCCTAAATGAAGAGATGTAGAAAAGGAAAGCATTCTGCAATAAAAAGATAAGAATGTAATGCTGTAAGCGTGGTAAAAATGTCCAGTCAGGTAGAGAATGGTATTTAGAAAAGCCCCTCAGCAGGTGATAGAATCTCTGGCTAGCAACTTGTTTTATGACTCATGAAATCATCCATAATTGTCTCTCTCCTCTGCCCTGTTTATCTTAGAGGAGTGCTGGATGACTGAAGCACTTGGAGATGTTATGCATCATGATGGAGGAAAAATAAATGAAAAATGAAGGGGGGGGAGGTAATGGTTAAATAATCAGAGAACCGGAAAGGCTCTTGTCCTTATCCCTTTCTTGTGGACTTCACAGAGGCATCTGGCTGGCTGCTGTCAGGAACAAAATGCTAGACACTGGATCTTTGGTTTGAGGCACCAGAACTGTTGTGTTCTTATAAAACACGCTCAAAATCATTTCCCATACACTTAAGGCCAACCTATGTGTAATGTTGAAAGTGTTTTTGCCTCTAACATACAGGTTTTTAAAAATGCAAATTGCATCAGCTGGGAGAGTTCATAATTAATGGGGTATGCGCAGATGCAAAGAATTTGACCCTTTCCTCCCTGGCTGTGGTCCCAATGAAAAATTGCTTCTCAGAAGTTGGTTCGGTATCTGCACTGAGGGGAAATCCCCTAGTGGCACTGATGGGGATTTCCTCCCAATGCAAATAGCAGCTCCTGAAAATCAATTTTCATTGGGACTACAGCTGAGGAAAGGGTTACATTCTCTTTCCAAGTGTCTGCTCTGAAATGCCAATAGGGAAATTTCTCCCTATGCAAATGCAAGCTTCAAAGGAGGGATTTTCTTCAGGACTGCAACAGGGGTGAGAAAGGTTTACACTTCACATCCAGCTCAAGTCCTGCTAATTCTCAGTCCGCTCAGCTGATTCAGCTTGTATTTCATATGCAGATATAAAGTACAATATCTAAATAAAAATCAATATAATAATATAAAACCCTCCGCTGATTTAATGTGTGTTAAATATGCATTTAGAGTCATATCTAATTTGGCTCTTTGGGTGTGACTACTTGAGACATTTCTGATGTTATATGTACCTGAACGTAGCCAGCACGGGGTGACCTTGCGCCAGTCACTGTCTCTCAGCCTAACCTACTTCACAGGGTTATTGTGAGGATAAAATGGAGAGGGAGAGAACTCTGCAGACTGCCTTGAGCTTCTTGGAGGAAAGATGGGATATAAATGTAATAAATGAACACTGGAAAGTTTGTGCTGTCTCTGATTCCTGTTCTTGTTTACTGATTTTCTTCTAGTTTTCTTCAGTAAAAAAATGACAACACCATTATGGAGTTATTGAAATTTCCATAAAGTCAAGACAAACATTATGGAATATCTCCCACCCTGACCATTTTATTTTTTTGGCTTGTTTAAATTTATATTCTGCTTTCTTCTTAGGTTTGCTCTGCAGTTTCTCCTCCACTATCTTTATTCTGACCTATTTTATTATCTGATAATGTATGTAACTGGCTCTTCAGCAGAAGAAATTTAATTTTTTTTCTTTCTCTCTACCCCCGCCGCTGCTCCCCCAACTTTGCATAACTTCAGCTATGAGCCCAGCTGAAGTTTCAGTTTCTGATCATGGACTCCTCCTTAATCCTTTTTAAAAATGCTTGCATAGTTCTATAGTTGTTGCTTTGAGTGGGGGTACACGATTGTCTATATGCACAATACACATTACTTAAAAGAAAATGATATACCTATCATTGAAAGAGTTCAACATTCAGAAATTTGAGTGGCACAAATCCCTTAAAGCAGGGACATCCAATGTGCTGCTCTCCAGATGTCGGACTACAACTCCCATCAGCCCCAACCAGTCAGGGATGATGGGAATTGTAGTCCAGCAACATCTGGAAGGCACCATTCCACCATCAAGCTCCCAATGGGGCCCCCTCCCTGCCCTCAAGTGCCACCACAGGGGCTTCTGAAGAACCATCTTACCCTGAGGGGATCAGATGAGAAAGAGAAACATACTGGGAACTGCTATAATTGAACTTTAAGAATTGGTCCCCGAGTTTGTTTTTTTCCTCTTCCCTCCCTGCCTCTTTCCTCTTGTGTGACATGTGTTTTAGATTGTAAGCCTGCGGGCAGGGACTGCCTTGTATTAATTGATTGTATGTAAGCCACTCTGGGAGCCTTTGTGGCTGAAGAGGGGGGTATAAATACAATAAATAAATACCTCCAGATTATGAGCTGAAAGCCTGGGTAAAAATAAATAATTCTGTGTGGCGCTTAAAAATAGATAGTGATGGTACTAGGCATGCCAGAGAGCATTCCACAAGCAGGGGGCCACCACTGAAAAGGCTTGTTCTCATGTCACCACCCTTCATGCCTCCCTTGGTGGGGGCATATGGAGAAAGACCTCAGATGATGAGTGCATAGTCCAGGTTGGTTAATGTAAGGAGAGGCAGTCCTTAATTTTATTTGCTGACAGGTGTGTGTGTGGAGACTCTCCCCCTTTCCTAGTGTAGGGTTGGTTTCAAACCAGGGACCTCCAGTATGTAAATGGCTCTGACTCCTGCTATGTAGAACTATTTTGAGGGAAAGGAGGAGCGCAGTGAAAAAATATTTTACAGCTAATTAAAATATCAATTTTAAAAAATAAAAAAATTGTGATAAAATGGCACACACCAGAAAGATAATAGCAAAGATGTGCTGAGTGGTGATAGGTTCACATGCCATATATGTCACTGCACACATAAAAATCATGTACTTCTTGGAAAAGTTGGAAGATGAGTGCAACAAATATTTCACACCTAGGGGAGATTGCACTACTTGTTGTGAGCCATGTTGGAGGGGGGTGGACTGTGATGTTCCTGCTTATATTGTAAATATGGTAAATGCTGGTTATATAGAAGGCATATGGTAAGTGGAGTGAACGAGGAGGGGGGAGTACATGAGCAGTAGAATGCTGGATGATTGGCTGAGCGTTTGAATGGCTGGGAGTATAAATGGAAGAATGACAGTTGAATCTGGGTGGTGTTTGGAGGTGAATGGTGGTGAATTGTGAGGTGGTGGATTGTAAGGTGAATTGAGGAGGTGGATGGTGTTTGGTGTTGTTGTTGAGAGTGAGTCGGAGTTCTGAGGCAATTAGTAAGAAGTCAAGTACATAACAGAATATAGATGAAACCATAAGCTTGTCAACAAAGTAATTAAGTAATCTTGTTATTTCTAATTCTTAATAAATATATTTCTTGGTTAAACATAAGCCTGATTCCTTCAGCTGGGAAACACATACCAGGGGGAATAGCAAAGTAACCAAGGCTGAACAGTTTGTATCGAATGGTGGCAGCGGTGGATCGGAGGAAAGTGTATCCAGTCCCACAGAGAAACTCAGGGCTGTATGCTTCAGTGCAAGAGGCTGCAGGGGGGTTTGGAAATTACCTATACCCATAGACACGAGGTATCGAGATAGCCTGGCAAGGGACTAAGGCACAGTCTAAAGGTTATAAGAGATACAGAGTGTGGGGTAGTAAGGCCTAGCAGGGGGATTTGTTGAAATCTGTGCTAGAGCTGTAAAGGGTAAGAAGAAAACCTGACATTCCTGTCTGCTGGTAGCCACAAGTGAGAGCTTCACAGGTGGTGCCGGGGAAGGACGTCACATGGACCAACAAGAATGAAGTGAAGAAGGAGGAGGACTTAGAGTGAGATGGTTGAGATGGTGAGTGACAGAATGGGGAGCTGGACCCAGAAGGTGCCCTAGCTTTGGACTTTGACAGCTCAACCCCAGCAGCTCTGGATAGCCCTGTGGAGAGTCAGCCTGACCAGCCGGTTGTGTCCCAACCTGATGCTCCCCCTCTCCCTGTGCCCGCATCGCCTGCAGGCAGCCCTCCTCCATCTGAGGGGGAAGACCGGATGGTGACACAGGGCTCTGCCTTCGCCTCATGCCAGGAGGAGAATGCGGTGGGAAATTCAACAGGCATGGTTGAGGCGGAGTCTTTGTCTGTGCACACTCTCCCAACAGTGACAGTTAGAACATGCAATTAGGGTGTCCGCCCAGCCTTACTTAAGCCGAGGGGGGACTAGTTGCTGAGTCAATGTCTTAGTGCAGCGAATTTGTGCCTAGTTAGAGAGATGCTGAGTTCTGAGTAAGCTGTAGGTAGATTCATGAAACGCACTGAATTGAAACTTTCTCTTACTTCAATAAAAGGAAAAACCATAGCCATGTCTGAGTTCTTTGAGTTTGGGCAGGACACTACTTATCTCTTCTTTCCAAAAAAGTTGGATTTTCTGCAGTTTGAGAACAGACCAGAGAACCATGAGGAAATCACTACAGGACAATGATTTGATGATGAGAAAGTTCACCAAAAAATGAGGCACAAGCAGCTTCAAATTCCACTTGTTCGTTTCAGAGGGCTATTTTTATAGTCAAGTTGACTATAGAATGAATACATAGGTAGGTGTAAACATAGGATTTTCCTGCCTGAGGTGGAGCAGCAATTGGTGTCTTACATGTCAAGTTGCATCCCCCATAGCAGTCAAGGTGTATCATACTCAAAGCCAATTATTTTGACATCTGAGGAAGAAAGGTCTTATTCACATGGGAGCATTTCTTTGTAGCAAATACACTGCTTTTACCGTCGTAACAGATTTGCAAGGTCACACTTTGTGCTCAATGGTACCTTCAAATCTGTTGTTTTCCGACTTCCGGGAAGGGTGACTTCGCTTGTGCCTGCTTTTGGGACGGGCTCCCGCCTCAAAAGAAGCTTATTCAGATATAAATCAGTCAGAACATTTTTTTTTTTTGACTGATGAAATTTCTCCCGGGCAGGGAGAAACGTAGAGATCAACCTCAAAGCCTGTTTTTGTTGGGAGGACTGGATTTCATTAATTTATGAGATAAGGTCCAGCCAACAATGCCGGACGGACTTCCTAACAAGCTCTATCTGCTTAAGCGATACGTTTATCTTTTCTTGAAAGAGAGAACGGACTAACAGGCAAGCACCCTTCTTTCTATTATTTTTTTTTACTTGGTTTAAATTGTTGCAGCAAAAGGAGATTTGTCAGATTGATCGGCTTTGGACAACTTCTGGGTGAGATATAGCTCTTCTCTGTTATTCACGAAATTAACAGCTTATCTCTGTTTCTGTCGCAAAAAGCTGTCCTGGAAGTGCATTCTAAAGATAATAAACAGAAGAGGGATTTCTATTCCTGATTTCTATTCCGAGGAATATTATATTGTCTGGGACTATTCTCTTTTTGGTCTATTTTATTTTGACGAATCTGCTTCTTCACGACGCCACTAACTGTTTTGATGCTGGGAACTAAATTTATTTTGCATTCTTGAACATAGAGAGATAAGGCAGGTTGCTCTGTTTATACTGTGATGTCATCAAGCCTGGAATATTAACCCAATTGTTGCTGAAATAAGAAGTGGTTCTTCTTTATTTTTGTTTTGCTTTGTTTTCGTGGTTTTAAAAATGGCAATCAAGAAAGTGGCTGAGAATCTGGAAGTAATTATGTTTCAGAAAATAATGGATGAGATTGAGATAACGAAACAAACCCTGCGACAGGGTAGTAAGGAGCTGAAAATTGAACTGAGCAAAATGACGCAGGAGCTTAAAGAAATAGGGGACCCTGTGAGAGAGGAGAATGAGATCAGAGATGAGAAAAGAAAAAATAAAGGGAAGATACAAGCCCTGGAGATTGGAACAAATGTGGAATTGGAAAAAGATCTGGAGTTTATGGATTTTAGAAATAAAATCTACTGTTTGGAATTTAACGTTATCTCTGAAGAAATTAATGAAGATATTAGAGATAAAGTTATCAATGGCTTGGATAATCTTCTGGACTGGAATGATGTGATGGAGCTTGATATAGAGAAAATCTATGGAATTAACTGCAGCCATGTGACAATGGAAAAACTCTTAAGAGATGAGCCAGTGCATTTTCTAAAAAAGAAGAACACAGATATGACTTTACAACAATGGTTCAGCAACTTATTCAGAATGGATGGCAAGAAAATATTTGGGATAGAGGAAATTCCCATCAGACTCTTATTATATGACTATGGCTACAACAGCAAGATTATTATGGAATACTGATAATGGAAGATTGGACACTGAAATTACTGGACTTAACAGGACTATTGAAGATGGAAGATGGAACTAATAGGGATAATGGAATAATGGCTATTGAAATTATTGGACCTAACAGATTCTGATGAGATGGATTAATCGAAATGTTTATTTGGACTATGATTATGACAATAAGATTATTATAATTATTAACGAGATGGATTAATTGACATGTTTATTTGGAGAAAAATTGATAGATATATTTCTTAAAGAATTGAAACCTCTCTTTGACTTTTTGTGGAAAGAATAAAGTAATGTTTATGAGATTTGATGATTAATTAAGATAACTACTGGAGGAAAGTGATTTTATAATATGATTTAAGAGACAGGATTGTTATATATTGTAGACCTATAACTGATTTGATATGTGACAAATGGGAAGTCAACATTTTATTTTGTTTTGTTTAATTATTTTTGTTTTGTTTTTTGTCTTTGAATGTTTTATGATTTTGTTTTCTATGTTTTATGAAAATTTGAATAAAAATTATTGTAAAAAAAACACAAATCTGTTGTTTTCCATTCATGCAAGTAGGTGTTCCTCTGGGAAGGATTAGTGTTGCGGTTTCCTTGTAGCCCTGCCTTCTTATTTTACATTTTTACTCCCTCTGGTTGCTCAGTTACTGGGCATGTGCAAATATTTTTGATCTGCACAGTATTTCCACTCCCTCCTGCCCCACCACTTCCTGAAGTTTCGCTGTTGAAAAGAAGTGGGATCATCTGCCCCCCCTTTCTCCGCTGCCTCTTGCTGTTTCTAGTGAATTTTTCCCTGCTGGAAAAACAACTCAATATAATATTAATCTTTTAAATAAAAGAGCAATATCAATATTTTGAGAAAATATCAATACTGATGGTTTCTCAAAATAGAAATATTAATATCAATATTTTTGAGGTGACTTTTTTTTTTAAAATCCACTTTAGATTTTTTAGGGAAAAAATCGGAAACCAGGCACAGAGTGATGTTACTTCAAAATTCTCTCCAAAGATATAGAATATGAGAAAGAATGGTACAGTCCAATGGCAATTCTCATTGCTAGTTACAAGGAGTGAAAGAAGTTTACTCTGGGAGAAAGGGAGGACAGAGCAGCTGGAAGTTGCTAGATAAACCACTGGAAACAAAATGGCATTCATGGGAGCGTTAGTGGGTGGAGAAAGGGGAATAGCTGAAAGTTACGCTTTACCCGCTCACTAAAAACCATCAAAGCAAACCATCTTCTAAACTTCTTGTGTTATCAGCAGATTGGGTTAGGAACTTAGTATGGATTTACAGAGGGAAAACTGTGTGATAGTTACTGTTTGCCGGTAGCATCATGTGAACCATGCGGATTAAAAGGAGATGTGAGTAACACCAAACTTAACCACTGTGTAGATGAGCCCATTATCACATGTGTTCCTGTCCCCCTCCTTGGCAATAAAAAATACAGTGGTGGATGGATTTTCACTAATGCAATGTGCTTCACCTTTTCTCCTCCCCTTTGTAGCCTTCCACACACCTCCATCTGCTCCAGAGAGTCCCCCAATCTTCTAGAATAGAAGTTATGGGTATGCAGGGGACTTAATGGTGATGGAGAGGTAGGTGAAGTAATGGACAGCTGTGGGCACAATCCCTTAATGATAAAATAAATAGCCAACAATTTGCAAGTCCATTCATGGCCCCCAAAATCAGTTACCTGAGGCATCCTTCCCACTCTTCTGATGGTCTACATATACATCTTATTTATTTATTAATGATTTGATTTATATCTCATCCTTCCTCCCGGCAGGAGCCCAGGGCGGCAATCTTTCTCTCATACCCATGACAGCATTAAGTAAAACAACTTATCTCAGCCTGTTAACAAATTTTCTTTTGTTATTTTTTTTAAAATTTGAGGCAATAAACAACATGGATGGTTATTTTAATGCATGAATCTAGAAGAACATGGATTGTCTCCAGCATCAGCTGCACACCAGACTCCTTTCTGCATACATACAGTAACAGCTTGTGTTGTCAGTGACTGCAGCGATGACCTAAATGATTGTAATGATGGCAGATTAGACAGTGATGCCAAGTAAGTTACAATTTCCTGATGGTCTGGGTTTATCAGGCTTAGAGAACTACTTGCTTCACTTACGGGTGATGAAATCTGTATGAGTTTTAAAAATGCAATAAAATCTTTGATGCATAGCAGACTTGGAGAAGTCAATTCAAAAGGAGGGGTGTTTATGGGCTCCACCATAAATCTACATTCAGGATGTGTTTTGTTCAACGTTTGCACTAGTTTACAATTCTTAAAAAAAAAAAACCATCCCCCTGAAACAAAATACAGAGGTTTATCAGTACTGACAGCTTTAAACAATCTGCTTCTTGGGATACAAAACATATTTAGGTTTTATAATGAAATAAAGGCAGACAGAGTTTAAAGAGCTAGTTCCAAAACTGTAGGAAAGATCCAACATATTTTAATATGGCAGCTTCTGATGTTCCACTCATGATTCTGAATAGTGTTTGACATCATAAAGAAGTAATAAAGAAATTAACTTTTTTCCCTGTGATTGAGTAGCTTGCTGTGCAGGAGTACTTTCATTAGGAACAGGCAAATCTGTCAAGCTTAGTTTGCTCAGTTTCTAATTTTTCCTTTCTTAAAGTCAATTTCCACATTTCAGGCTTATCCCCATGGGAGCATTTTTTTGCAGCAAATACACTGCTTTTACTGTCGTAATAGATTTGCAAGGTCCACATGCTCAATGGTAGCTTCAAGTCCATTGTTTTCCATTTACTCGTTCCTCTGGGAAGGATTACTGTCACTGTTTCTTTGTGGCCCCACCCCTCTAATTTTACAGTTTTACTCCCTCCAGCTGCTCAGTTACTGGATATGTGCAAATATTTTTGACCTGCACAGAATTTCCACCCCCTCCTTGCCCCCACTGCTTCCTGAAGTTTGGTGGTTGAAAAGAAATGGGGTCATTTGCCCTCCCCTTCTCTGTTGCCCCTTGCTTTTTCTGAGAATTTTCCCCCACTGGAAAAACAAATAAATATAATATCAATATTTTAAATAAAATATCAACATCAATATCAATATTTTGAGAAAATATCAATATTTTCTCAAAATATTAATATCAATCTTGATATTTTGAGAAGAGATTGCTATTGCTATTTTTGAGGTGACTTTTACAAAAAATCACTTCAGATTTTTTTCGGGGGGGGGAATCAGAAATCAGGCATGGAGAGATGTTACTTGAAAATTCTCTCTGCAAAGATAGAAAATATGAGAAAGGATGATAAAATCCAATGGCAATTCCCATCGCTAGTTACAAAGAATGAAGGAAGTTTACTCAGGGAGAAAGGGAGGGCTGCAGCAAACTGTGAAGGGGGGAGGACAGAGCTGTTGGAAGTTGCTCGATAAACCACTGGAAACAAAATGGAATTCATGGGAGTTAGTGGGCAGAGAAAGGGGAATAGTGAAAGTGATGATTCACCTGCCCATTAAAAACCATTGAAGCACACTGTCTTCAAAGATGTGTGGAGCAGAGTGGAGCCATATTGTTCTAAACATTTCGCATTATCAGCAGATTGGGTTAGGAACTTAGTACAGATTTACAGGGGGGAAACTGCATGATAGCTTCTGTTTGCAAGTAACGTCATGTGAACCATGCAAATTAAAAGATGTGAGTAGCACCAAACACAGTTAACCACCATGTAGATGAACCCTTCTACTCCAGTGTTTTTTTTAAAGTCCTCATGAATATTCACCAGCATTTTAGTGCAAATTTATCCTAATATACAAAGTTTTCTATGTAATTTTGCTCAATATACACATTTTAAAGCATATTTTCCCTACATTTCTACATATTTTCATGAATATATGCATTTTTAATGCATACTTTACCTTAGTATATGCATTTTGGTAGACATTACTTGGCTGGAGAACTGCACTGCAAAATTTGGAGAAGTGTGAATTTCAAAGGATGGCTATGTTTTGGTTCACATATTATTTTGGAAAGCGTGAATGAGGTAGATTTCCTTTTAAATATGAACTGAACTGAATTTATTTCCTATCACTAACTTTGACTGAATATAATTTTATCGTCCTCAAGTAAACTTCTACTCTTCATTGCCATCTGGTGAATCTAAAGGCAGGGCCCCGGACTTCTGCCCCTGACAGCTTTATTGCTATTCTGTCATGTTGGGACAAAGTACCTACTACAGTATACCTGCTCTTTTTGTATTACCTTCCTGTATACTTTAATCCTAGCATTAGAATTCTGAACTGAGAGTACTACTACAAGACCCCATGCAGAGGATCCTTAGCTGACTGCCTTAAAAAAAAAGAAAAAAAGAACAGGGTTGTTAAATTTGTATATACTTGATGTGTTGCTTTTTATTACAAATTAAAAGAAAGCATGCTGCCTTTTAATTTGTGGATGCGTGACGGTAAATCAAAGTAGTGTCACAACCAGCAGAGAAATTCCTTAATGAATTGAGAGTGTTTGAAGATGTGAGAAGAGCACATCGAAAGACATCAAAGCTGGCAGAATAAAAATAGTTGGGCAAGGAAGGAAACAGCCTCTTAAGAAAAGACTGCCAAATGATCCATGAGTTTGCAAAGAATAAGTGATAATGAAGCACAATAGATATAACAACCATGAGAGCACATTAATGCAATGCTAGCCACAAAGACAGTTATATAATAATAGCTATAATCATAGCTGCTCAGGAAATGACACGATACTGGGGTAGCTTGTCTTTAGTTATGTTTACTTGTCAGTTATATTTGGTTCTAAAGCAGGAGTGGGGAACTTTTCTCAGCCCAAGGGCCACAAACCTTCATGGGCAATGTTCTGCAGGGCAGTGCCACTGGTGGGCAGGGTCAGAGGCAAAAGTGGGCAGAGCAACCAGCAACAAGTTTACCGTTGTACTATGGCTTAGCTTCTACACACACTCACACACCCCTCTCTGACTTCGGTCCAAACTATCAAGAGGCATTATCAGAGTACAAGAACAAATTCCAGCCTGGCAAAAACACTCAGGGTACAAAGCAACATCAGTGAGGGGTGTAGTCTGGGAAGAGTTCTGAGGGCCAGAGAGAGGCCACATCCCCATCCCTGTTCTAAAGTGTCTCTTTACCAGAGTTCGGAAAAGTTGCTTTTTTGAACTACAACTCTCATCAGCCCAATGCAGTGGCCATGCTGGCTGGGGCTGATGGGAGTTGTAGTTCAACAAAGTAACTTTTCCAAGCTCTGCTCTTTACCTTTAAGCTGTAAAGAAGCCTAAAACTAAGCAAGATGTTCTTATTATAACAGCAACAACAATGATGGCACATGCTGCTGAGAGGATTGGTGAAGCTGAGCACACACACACCCCAATCCCATATTCACTAAACAGTTCTCTAGATTACGTCATCAGACACAGCAAATGTCTAGGTCCTACCCAGCACTTCCTAACTGGAGGGCAGATCCCTGTTATTGTTAACAGTGGTGGCTGGTGTGCATTGAGACTGGATGGGTAGAATCCAGGTAGGTAGCCCAAACAATAGGCAGAACCCATGTCCTTCAGAGGCAAAGCCAACTAATTCTACTTTTGTCCCCATCCTCCTCTCTGCTGAGTTCTTCAAGGGCAACACTGAGACTAAGGAAGAGAAAACTGACAGGTAGTGCTGCCATCCCCACCTCCACCCCTGGATTGGTGGTACTTAAGAAGGCAGACAGATGGGGGCTGAGTGAGGGCAGATTGAGGTTGGTGGGGCAGTGCCTCACTTGCCCTAATGGGCCGGCCTCCACTGATTGTTAGTTGTTAATATAGCACCATCAATGTGCATGATACTTTACAATGTACTGGGGGACAAGCCCCTGCTTCAAGGGGCTTACAATCAAAAATTCCACACAGGGATGATAATAGAGAACAATAGAGCTAATAGAGAAAGGGGAGGGAGATGTAAAGGGGAGGGATAAACAAGGAAAGAATATGCCATCATTCCAGGCTTAGTTGGAGATGGAAATTAAACCCTGATGCTGTAGTTCATTGTTAGGAGAGCTGCAATTGGGATGATAAGACTCAAGGTCTTAATAGATTGTGCCATTCGCTTCCCTCTTCCAGTATGTGCCAACATTTTAAGTGCAATGCTCAGCTGACAAACACTGGCAGTGATGCATGATTTTTTAAAGGAAACAACAGTAATGGAAAGCTTAACCGGCAGAAAGTGTGAATGCTAACAGAAGGTAAAATAAAATAAAGGCATAATAGGCTGCCTCTTGCCTAATAGGTTATCCTGGTGGTCAAGACTGCTGCATTATAGGTTTAAATAGTGCTGGTACTGAATGTTGTCACTTGTTCTCAGCTCCAAACATGGTTACATTATGCTTAGAGGAAAACTGGACTGTAAAATAATTAACCCTGGAACCTTTGGCTTGATAATATCTAATGGGAATGGGATAGAGAAGGTGACCAGATAGGTTCAGGGGATCATTTTGGTTACCTCCTTGATGGAAGCAGTGATGTAGCCAACTCCTTAAGAAACCATATTTGAACCCAGATAATTGTGCTATTAGCTGGTCACTAACCTCTTTTTGGGCAAGGTAGCTAAGCAAGAGATGGAGCCCAATTCTAGTCAGTATTAGATAATACTATCTAGACAAGCCTCCCCCAACCTGCTGCCCTCCAGATTTTCATAGAATCATAGAATAGTAGAGTTGGAAGGGGTCTATAAGGCCATCAAGTCCAACCCTCTGCACAATGCAAGAATTCCTGACAGATAGCTGTCCAGCTGCCTCTTGAATGCCTCCAGTGTCAGAGAGCCCACTACTTCACTAGGTAATTGATTCAATTGTCGTATGGCTCTAACAGGAAGTTTTTCCTGATGTCCAGTCGAAATCTGGCTTCCTGCAACTTGAGCCCATTATTCCATGTCCTGCAGTCTGGGACAATTGAGAAGAGTTCCCAGCCCTCCTCTATGTAACAACCTTTCATGTACCTGAAAAATGCTATCATATCTCCCCATAGTCTTCCCTTCTCCCTGCTAAACAGTCTACAAGGGAGGTTATCCGGTTGTTTGACTACAACTCCAATCTTCCCAGATTACTGATCATGCTGCCTGGGACTGATGGGAGCTGTAGTCCAAAACCCCAGCCCTGCACAGCAAATAGGCTTAGGGGGAAAGGTCCCATGTATGTGAATTGGACTTCCTTCTGTCTGGCTACATGCAAGATCTATGGCCACATCCAGCACACAGAAGTATCCCACCCCTGGTCTAGACCCTTTTAGATCTGGTTTCTGGTCTGAGGTTTGCACTGAAACTGCCTTTGTCACCCTGCTAGATAATCTGAGCTGGAAGGAAGACAGAGGGTGTGATAGTTCTCCTAGGGCTCTCAGCAGATGTTGATACCCAGTTGACCATTATATGCTTCTGAACCATCTGTCTGGGATTTGGTTTGGAGTCTCAGGAGACCCATTTGGCTGGTTCTCACCTTGAGGATAGGTTTCAGAAAGTAAGCTGGAGGGTCTGATTCAGCAAAATGACATTTTTGCTCTTGTGTTCCACACAGATCTTTTTTGTTCTCACATGAAACTGCAGAATGAGGCATTCTGGGAATTTGGAGTGAATTGTCATCAACATCCTGACAACATCCTGTTCGATTTCCCTTTTACATCTGAGCCAAGAAAGGCATTTGAAATATGTCACAACCATTTTGTGACTGGTGCCCACAGTACTTTCTCAAAATTCCAAATGTGTCTATGAATCCAAAAAGGTTGGCAACCTCTGTCCTAGTAACTCCAAAGTGAGATCATTGCAATTTGCTGTACATGGGACTACCTTTGGAGTATAGCTGAAATTTTTTAACTGGTTCAAACTAAGGCAGCATGACTGTTAATTCTGCTGGTTCCAGCGCATCTCCACCTCTCTGTTCTGAAAATGGGGGCACACAATGCTAGTCAAACCCCACCCCTTTTTACTGTAACACCTGGTGGGAGCAGTTTGAGTGCTTCTTTTATTATTATTCAGCTTCCAAGAGATCAGCACTTTCGCCCTTCAGGTATGGTTAATGGAAACGCTTCGCTCTGACGACTAGTGTGTTCACAGCTTTTATCTTGTCAATATTAATATTAATAGATCTTCACTGGGTGCCTGTTTGCTTCTGGGCACAAATGCTGATTTTGAAAAGCTTGGGACCTGGTATTTAAAGGGCCACCTTCTTTCAGATGAACTTCTGATGGGGCACTTTTGGTGATACCCCATGCCCTTAAGGTTCAGTTGGCCTTCACCAGAGATCGAGTTTTAGTGTGGCAGGCCTTGCCCTGCAGAAGTCCCTAACAACAGAGGTTTGGCAAGAACCATCCCTTCTTTCTTTCAGGTGTCTCTTAAAAACCAAACTTTTTAGACAGGCCTTTTAACATAAATTTTCTTTTTTTCCAACCAATGCAGTATTTGTTGATGTTTTTATTATTGTTTTTAATGATGTTTTTATTGTTTTTTAATTTTATCATGACTTTGTATTTTGTAAGCCGTCTTTATGTACTTTCATGAAAAGTGTGATTTATATAATAAATAAAATACAACTTGCTGAAAGATCAACTTCAGAAGAAATCCACAGGGCGACCCAGCCATTTCAGTGGTGGCACCCTTTATTTAGAATACTCTCCCAAAAGATATTAATAAAGCACCCACATTACTGTCATTAAGATGGCAGGTTAAGACCTTTAAAAGTTATTTATTGTTTATTTAAAAGTGTTCAGGAATTTTACAGTAGAAGGATTCAGTTCCCCATTTCCCAGTTACATAGCTGCTGGAGAGAAAGACCACATCACAATAAACTTCATTTTCTCACTTTGCCCTTCTTCCACCCCTCCACCTAGATCACTATTATGCATTAAGCTCTGTGTCTTTAATGTTTCATACTAAACATTTACAGTTTCAGTGCATACATATGCTGAGTTGCCTTTGTTTATGCTCCTGCTTTTCAGTTAGTTTTAGTGGTTTTATTGACTGCTGCCCTATTTTGTTTTATTTTCATATCTGTTTTAGTTGTGTTAACTGAATTTAAATTTTGCCTGTTTTAATTTTTTATCTAGCACTGTAATTTGGATTTTTTATTGTTAGTTGCTTTGAAGACTTTTTAGTGGCAAAGCAACTAACACATATTTAGTTGCCACCCTTGGCTCCTGCTGGGAGGAAGAGTGGGATATAAATAAAATAATAAATAAATAAATATTTGAAATAATGCAGCCGAAGCTCTGCTCACGGCCGGAGTTTGATTCCAACGGAAGGAGGAAGTCGAATCTTCGGTAAAAGGGGTCGAGGTCCACTCAGCCTTCCATCCATCCGTGGTCAGTAAAATGAGTACCCGGCATATGCTGGGGGGTAAAGAAAGGCCGGGGAAGGAACTGGCAATCCCACCCCATATATATGGTCTGCCTAGTAAACGTCACAAGACGTAACCCTAAGAGTCGGAAACAACTCGCACTATAAGTGCGGGGACACCTTTGCCTTTTACCTTTCAGTTAATTAAGTACCCATAAAGAGGGTCACCTGGGCTGGAGGAAATTATTATTCATAGCTAGAACTCTTCCTCTGCTTTTAAAATGTTCTTTGTGCTTGATTTTTAATTTTAGTAGCCAGTCATAAATTTGATCCCACTTGTATGTGAATTGAGCTAAGCAGAGAACTAGAATGAAGGCATGGGCAAGGATCCTTGTTTTCTGATGAAGCAACAAAGGCTCCAATTTTATACACACTTACTTATGAGCAAGTTTAATTGAACTCAGTGGGGCTTTCTTCTGAGTGAATTTGCCATTTAGAACTGATGGTAGGTCTTATGAGCCAAGAATACAAGGATTTTAGGAAAACTTGGATAAACACAATTGTATTTCTCTTCACTTAAATGCACTAACAGCAAAATCCTATGCATATTTACTTACTGGGGCTGACAGTGCAATCCTATACATGTTTACCCAGAAGTATCCAATGGGGCTTACTCCCAAATAAGAGAGTATAGGATTACAGTGTTATTTCCTAGTAAGTGTAGGATTTGTAGACTAAGCCATATTATTAGTATCCTGGCATGAATTTGGAGATAAATAATTATGCATGTTTATGTCTTACACTCCTGCTTTGTAAAGCTTTAGTGATTCATTAATAAAAATAGTATCTAATTGTACAATGAATTGTACAACCCTAAACTGGATTGTCATGAACATAGCTTGTAGGATCAGGACTTTAAAGTTATTGTTGCACATGGAGTACAGTTGTACCCCCAGCCCCAAATCATTTTACCAGAAATATATTACAGAGCTTATTTTCTATGCTATATGATTACGCTGTGAATTTAAAGGGTTGCTGGTTGTACTGCCTTCAAGTTGATTCTGACTTATGGTGACCCTATGAAGCGGGTTTTCATGGTAAGTGATATACAGAGGTAGTTTACCAGAAATATATTACAGAGCTTATTTTCTATGCTATATGATTACGCTGTGAATTTAAAGGGTTGCTGGTTGTACTGCCTTCAAGTTGATTCTGACTTATGGTGACCCTATGAAGCGGGTTTTCATGGTAAGTGATATACAGAGGTAGTTTACCATTACCTTCCTCTGAGGCTGAGAGGCAGTGACTGGCCCAAGGTCACCCAGTGAGCTTCATGGCTGTGTGGGGATTCAAACCCTGGTCTCCCAGGTTATAGTCCAACACCTTACCACTACACCACACTGGCTCTCCTATTTTAATAGCAATGGCAGATTTTTGCCTAATGCTTGTCAAATGTTTGTGCTGGAAGATACATAAAACCCAACAATGATTCACTATCATTAATTTTCCTGCCCTTGTAAGTCATTTCACCATGTCCTTTGTAATTTTAAGAGAACTGTCAAGTTAGGAACCAAGCCATAATCTCTAGCCACATACTGAATATAATGACATCCAGCGTAAGCAACTTGTAAGGAAATGACAAGGCTTGTATTCTCTGCCATATGGACAGCATGATTATCTTAAGTTTTCTATTTCAAAACCAGAGCTAGCCTTTATCTTTCAGTGAAGAGTTCTTTATTCACTTGGGAAAAGCAAAATATGTACCACAGAGATGTATTTATTCTACAAAGCAATATATGCTAGAATTTCAGCTATCATAAGATATGCATGAGTTATAAATAATGAAATGTTAGTTAGCCCAGTATATGTATTTCTGTCATCAAAAAAGCTGTCCAACACAGGGGGTCTCCAAATAAAAGCGGATGCTGTTGAGACCAATAGTGCTCTGCACCTACTAGCAACTTGTAGTTCTCTGACTCCTTAGGTTGTATTTGCTAAACATCTGAAACGGTGGTGGGGAACCTCAGGCCCGTGAGCTGAATGTAACCCTCCAGCCCTTTATATCTGGCCCTTAAAACTCTCCCCAAGTCACACCCCTCACTGGCCCTGCTTCACACCCTGAGTGTTTTTGCCTGGCTAGAATGTGTCCCTGAATAGTGCCCCTGCTTGTCTGGATAGAGGAAGGATAAAGAATTATTTTAACTGTATGTATGAATGGTTTTAATACTGTAAATTGTTTAATTTGATTTTAATCTAGACTTTTGTATGTTTTTAATTATATGTGTGCTTTTATCTGGAAGCCGCTGTGAGTTCCAGTTTTGGAAAAAGGGAGGGGTAAAAATAATGATAATAAATAAATAAATAAATAAAAGAGGTGTGTGTGTGTGTGTGTGTAGAAACTACCCTACTATACAAAGAAAAAAAATTACCTTTGTTGCTTTGCCTACCTTTACCCCATCCACCCACCATGTGGCCTTCGGAAGGGTGCCCAGAAGGGAGTGCATCCCTTAGACAGAAAAAGTTTTCTGGCCCCTGATCTAGAATAGACATGGTATCCCCTCATCTATGAAGCTCACTGGGTCACAGAGTTATTATGATAAAAAGAAGGAAGGATAGATAAAAATGAAAACCCTTTCACTTACATTGGCAGCCTGGGAATATGCAAAACATCAGATGTAAAAAAGCATTGCATTTGGTGATTTTGTACATGCCATTATTTTCTTTACATTCATGAACAAAACATAGGCTCAAATCCAGTGGTACCTTCTGCTAGGGGAACACTTCTTTCACCATTTCTGACCAAGGCTGCTTTCATACAAGGACTTGATATTGTAATGGGTCACTGTGATATCACAAATGGGTTATTGGCAACAACAGATTTCCCCTGGAAAGAGTAAATGTGGATTAAATGAGGAAAACACACAGGGCTCATCCAGACGACTGTAAAATGTGTGACATGATTGCTTTGTGTTTTCATTATTTTTCGGTTGTCCATATGATGCCGCGTGCTTTTGCATATTTTCGCATGGTTAAATCCGCTCCTGCAATACCGCAAATCATGTGATTTGCTTTTTTAAACCAGGAATCATCCGCTATACCTTCAGGCGCTCGGATGCAATACCGCGGACTTTACAGCTGTGGGCGTTTGATGGGCGGTTCTTGGGCGATTCCCCATATCCCTTCCCTCATTCTTAGCCAATCACGTATTTCCACTGTTGCGCATGTGCGCGAATGTTCGGGGAAAGCCCGGGAAAAAGGAACCTATCAGAGCAATGGTGTGGTGTTGGGAAGCCCCCTGCAACTTCTACTGTGCAGATGCAAAAAAGCGCATTTGCGCAGAAGCAGTAACAGTGGTTAATTTTTAGCCAGCCTGCAAACTGGGCAGCCACTCAGGGTGAGATCTGCAATTGTGGTTGTTTGTAAACTTTTCAAGGGAGAAAATATTTATCTTTGCCTAACCTCCATCTCCCACCCCTCACCCCTGCATCAAATGCCCTTCTTGAACATATTGGTCTTTGCTTCCAGGCATCCAGAGTCGGGGGGGGAGAGAAGAGAAATTGAGGCTTTCCTCTTGGATTACAGACACTCATGCACCCTTAGTCAATTTGCTTTCCTGCCTGCAAGGCTACTCTCTTTGAGTCTTGTCAATTTCAACCACAGCCTGCAGGTTCTCCACAGCCCTGCTGAGCTGAAAAGCATACAGTCGCTCTTGCAAAATATCGCAAATACAAGCAAAAAACCCACAGGAATTATTGGGATATAAGTGGTTTGCTAGAGCATCTCAGCCACCCGCAACCATAGAGACTGGTGGTCTACCTTCCTAGACATGACACGTCATTACTTGCTGTTCTGGAGAAATAAGTGGAATTGCAATCATGTGTATCTCCAGAAACGTTAAAGGTAGAAAAGCATACAGTCGGTTTTGCGAAATATTGCAAATACAAACAAAAATGCAGGAATTATAGGCATATAAGTGGTTTGCATGTTTCTTTTATCAGAGGGAACACCGCAAAGCCTGTGCTGGTCGCTTCAGCGCAGATTGACACAGCAGCAGGTGGGGCTGTTTGCCTGCATTCCCTGCCCGAGCCAAGAGCGGCCACCCGTGTGGGGGCTGTTTGCTTCCCTCAGGGGCAGCATTCCTGCCGCAGAGCCACATAACGGTCCGGGGCTGAACCCTGCAGTGAATGAGCCCAAGGGTTACAGGGGGATTCGCCTGGCGATTACAAGTGCTGATCCCTTGCACTGCCCACAATCCCCCTGGATGGTCAGGGGCACCTGGAGACACATACCCCAGCCGGCGCTGCTCCAGAGTGATGAGCAACAAGGAACTCCATCACAGCCACTATTACCAAACCATCAGTAAATTCAAACTTTCGCGCTCGTACGTTCAAGCGCATGCACCTTGTTGTGCTTTGTTGCAAAGGGGGAGAGGAGCATAAATCATATTTTTGCGGAACAATTGGCTGATAGGGGGGAGTGTTATGGGTGGAGCTAGGAAAAAGCGAGAAGAAGTACGGGTCCTCTCGCTGCATGTGTGGGTGCAAAAAAAGCATTTTTTTATTGGGAAAGAGCGAACAAACAGGCAAAGTGAGGACTGTCAGATGACGAACTGGATATGGAAAACGTGGATTATCCCGCTCCGTTTGGATGAGCCCACAGGCTAGCATTCTGATGACAATTACATTGTGCGGATGCTGCAAAGAACTTTCATTCATAAGAAGCATCGACCCCACAATAAACACTCGTCTGGAAGCATTCCTAGCAGAAAAGTATTGCATGAGAAGAGGGTCCCCAAATCTGAAAGAATTCTTCCCTTTGTGCCGCCTCTTGTACAAGGCTTTGTACAAGCACTTTTCATAACATTTTAGGGCTCATCTACATGGTGGTTTACTGTGTGTTTGGTGCTACTCACATCTGCTTTTAATTCGCATGGTTAACATGATGTTACCAGCAAACAGAAGCTATCACACAGTCCCCCCCCTGAAAAACCATACTAACCCAATCTGCTGATAATACAAAAAGTGGAGAAAAAACCATCTCCACTGCACTGTGCTCCTTCTTGCAGATGCTTTGCTCTGATGCTTTTAGATGGGTATGTCAATCATTCCCCTGTCCACATCCACTAACTGCTCCTCCCTTCTTTTATTTCATTTCCGGCTGCTCTCCTCCATTCTGCTGGTCTTTTTTATGTTGCTACAAATGTTGTTATTTTTGTTTTCCCCCTAATTTGTGTGCAAAAGTATAACACTCTTCAAACAAGGATTTGTATTTCAGCTTCCATGTTGATGTTTTTTACATGCAACCTACTGCAGCTGGTAGAACAAACTGAGCATGCTCAGTTGCCAAGCAACCAGGAGGAGTGGAAATGTTAAATTAGAGGGCATGGTCATTAGAAAACTGAATGACTGATCCTTCCCCTCAGTGTGAATAGAAAACACCATGTTTGCAGCTGGCATTGAGTTCTTACAGTGGATGGTGCAAATGGAGGTAAAAACAGTGTCTTTAGTACAAAGTAATGCTCCTGTGTGCATAAGACCTTAATGATCCACTAGTCTATATCTCCCTTATCTGCCATGTTTCTCATACTGTAACACAACACTTAACGCACTGCAGTGCCACACTGTTGAGAAATCATCCACTAGTGTTTGTACAAAAGTTCACAGATCAGTGCTACTACATTTTCTCCTTCTGTTTATTCTTTGGACCAAGCTATTTATGGATTTGCTAAGTTCAATGTCAAAAAGTAAAATTTGAAATGGAAAAAAATCTAATTTCTGAAATTTGCTGAATTTTCAATGTTTCTTTTTAAAAAGCAGCTTTAGAAAGCCACTTACACAATATTAACAGGAGTAAAATTGTTATTCTGAAGTGGTCTCTACCAGTATAACAGTACAATCCTATGGATTTTATTCAGCAGAGAGTTGAACTATGTTCAATAGGGCTTCCTCCCAGATAAATGTGCATATGGTGCACAGCAAATGTGAACAACCACAGCCAGGCAATTCCCACCACCGTTTTCAAAAGCTTGAAAACAGGCACATCTGCTGCAGTGAGCTTTTTTAATTACTTTCTATTTTTGTCTGTACAAGGAAAAGGAAAATAGAAGCCAAAGCACCGAAAGGAAAAATGGTAGAATACTGATATAAAACAGAGTAGCAGATGCCTGTGGCAAAGGCTGAATTTTAGCAAGCGTACACAGTGTAGTGTGAAAGAAAACCATCTTAAAGGTATAATTAAATAAGCCAAAATAAATAATGTGGGTTTCATCTCAATGAGTAATTCCTTTCAAGCAATATATTTTGGTGCACTCTTGTCAGTGGATCTTCCTATGTCTGTGTGTGTGTTGTGTTGTGCACCCTTCTGAAGGACGGCAAATGCAACATTTGTGTGTATCCAATTCTTTTTTCTAGGGTATCAAATGATTAAAACACATGCTAATATATAACCTGAGCTAGCTTTAAAGGGGGAAAGCTCTCTTCTGCTTAACTTCATATGTAGAAAATAATAAAAGAAATCAGAAGATCTGGAGAAGGATCCAGAAAAATTGAAGATACTCAGCTATAAAACCTGTTCTAAGTGTGAGAACTCAATCCTAGAACATATTCTGAACAACAAAGGAAACGTATCCCTGAGTATGTACATACTGCATTACCTTAACATTAAGTAACCAAAACTACACCTCCACATGCATATCCAGGAGGGGAAAAAAGGCTTCCCAGATCAGAAGGTATGAGACAAACTTTGTACATAGCATATCTTTTCTAGAAATGATCCACTACCAGGCACAGGGTTTTATATGCGTCAGTCATAAGATGGTCTTGTGCATCTGACACCTGCAAACTACAATGTTACCAGTCCAAATGACCCAATGCAAATGCAGTGCCAAACTGAGGGCACAGGCAGTATGCAAATATCTTCAAGTGAATGGTTACTGGACTCAAAATTTCCCTTTCTTTGGAAGAAGGAGCCTTCTTCTGATGGAAGGATTCCTTTCATCAGAGGAAGAGAACCTGGAGTAGATGTACTATCCACACCTCTTAATTTGCAAAACTGGCACCTGAGGGAGCAGGCAGGGTCCCTGGAACTAGCACTGAGGATCTCCTTGAGGGATCTTGTGTTAGGAGACCTACTGAAAAACCTTTGGTGCTGTCAAAGGAGGAGGCAGAGTCACAAAACACTGGTGGCAAAACTCCCAGGTCTACTCTATGCCGAAGAGAATGCATCGAGAGACACAGAGTTGTGCAACTCAAGAGTAAGGGATCTCCTTGAGAGCAAGCAATCCCTGAAACAACTTCATCACCTGCATCTGTGGTTAGGATGTGGTCTAGGAGGCCTTGCTATGTAAGATCTCTCTCTTGAACCCACCAGTTTTTGGAGACAACACAGGTTTTGGTACCTTATTGTGGAATTGATGTGCCCTTTCTTGCTGTTATCTTGCCTGGATTCCCTTTGGTACTGACCATAGGCTGTTGCTTGACCTTGTCTCTGGATTATGACTGGTACTGATTATGCTTGACTTTGTTTTGTTATGGACATTGCTACACCCTCATCCCAACTTCCCTATCTCCTATTTTGAGTCAGAGGCTTACACCTCCCTGGATTGAGATCCTAGGCTTTATGGACACCAACTGGAGTGTGACAAAGAGTGGCAGTGGAAACTCTGCTAGTAGTGCTGCCAATGGCCATGGCCCACGGGGCAAGGCATTCTTAGGCCCAGTCGGTGGAGCTCCTGTCTGAGTAAAATCTGGCTGCTGACAACACTAATGATATTCAGATGCAAGTTAAAAAACATATTTATTGGGCCAGGCCTTAAGAGTCAAAGTTCTATTGCTTGCTGTCTTATGTTTTCATTGTTAACATAGATTGTGCTGATAAGTTTAATAAATGTTTTATTACCCTTTGTATTTTATGATCATGAGTGCCCTGGACTCCTGCAGGAGGAATGGTGGAATACAAACATGACTAATACATACATAAAATAAAATATATTACATAATCCTTAACTGGGTGAAGAAAAAGTATGTTCCCTACCTCCTTCTCTGTTTTTTCCTATTCAGAACATTCCAAAGTGGTCCTATGTCAATGGGTTCCCATGGACACACTTCACCTGACTATCCCAGGCTATTTGCGTTCCTTTTTCATATCCAAAACTCTGGCTAGGAATTGCCTTAAGGCCACCCACAGAAATAATCCTGTTCACAGAAATCTGGTAAGAAAGAAACAATAGTATTTCTGATAAGGTATTGCAGCCACATTAGTAGAGTGCAGGAAAACAAAGCTCTGGCTGCAGTGGCACATGTTTCCTTGACACTCTAGTTAATACTTGGCCTTTGGCCTCTTGTTTTAAAAGTCTGGTCCAAGGCATGTAAACCAGCATAGAAATTTTCTGCCTGTGCCATTGCCTAAGTATTTATTCTCTGTGGCTCTACACCTCATTAATCAGTATGGTACACAAACTTTAGAATTTGGGCATGACAGATTCTTTATATTTTTATTCTCCCAGAATGTCATTGGCTGATAACAGCTGCAGTTAACTATTGGCTGAGGCAGGATCAGGTAACTTTGTGACTTAGAACAGAAAAATCTCAAAACAATAATTTTAGAGGGTTGATAAAATCACTATGGATTTTATTTTCTTAACAGAAGTAGTCAAGCAAAACTATAACATACAAGAGTTGTTCTATTTTAATGAAATATTGCAACACAGTATTTTCAAACTACATGTTTTTTCTTTTTATTGGCATCCAAATCCTATGCTTCTAAAAGTTCTTGCATGCAGTTCTCTGTATGGAAGATACTACTGAGCTCTTAATACGATCACTGCAGACTTGTATTGTCATATATGTGGTCTATTATACAACAATACAAGCTGCTAAAAAGTCTTTGACCCTGGTTTTGTAAATGGAACTCTGCTTGGTACCATGAGCCACAGCCATATATTATCTGCATGCTGCTTAAAAATGAATTATTCAGGATTATTGCTTATAAATAATGCCAGTCACTAACAGTCCACTTTCCAGTCTGTAAGGTTTTTCAATGTCAGAGACAATTACTTTCTAGAGTGATGATAACCCCCTGAAATGATGTTATAGCAATGTGTCAATTATTTAAATTTAGCTAATGGCCTGGCATGTTCAGGGTATCACATTCCATCATCAAGCATAGCTGTGCCATATACATGATTCAATAATAAATGTAAGGTATTTTATATTTTCCCTTTCCCCCAGTGGCACACTCTTGGTTTCCCGATCATAGTGAGGTGATCACAAACATTATGACTGTACTTGATCTGTTCAATGTTTGTTACATATTTATTTATTTTATTAAAAGCCACTTAATATTTTAAAAATCTCAAAATGATGTTCAGTATTAAAACAAAAATACAACATAAAACTAATAAAATAGTAATATATAAGCATACATATATTCAAAAAGAGAACTGAAACACACAAAACAGGATCTAATCTTACAGGTCAGAGAAACCCTGAACAAAAATAAGTCTTTACAAAACATCTGAAGCAACTGATGGTTGCTATTTCATGTATGGAAGTGGGAAGGGCATTCCCTAGTATAGGGGCAAAAGCAGAAAATGCCCACTTTGTTTACCACCCTATGTTATTCCGTAGGGAGCAGTGCCGTGGTAAGAACATAAGAACATAAGAAGAGCCTGCTGGATCAGGCCAGTGGCCCATCTAGTCCAGCATCCTGTTCTCACAGTGGCCAACCAGGTGCCTGGGGGAAGCCCGCAAGCAGGACCCGAGTGCAAGAACACTCTCCCCTCCTGAGGCTTCCGGCAACTGGTTTTCAGAAGCATGCTGCCTCTGACTAGGGTGGCATAGCACAGCCATCACGGCTAGTAGCCATTGATAGCCCTGTCCTCCATGAATTTGTATAATCTTCTTTTAAAGCCGTCCAAGCTGGTGGCCATTACTGCATCTTGTGGGAGCAAATTCCATAGTTTAACTATGCGCTGAGTAAAGAAGTACTTCATTTTGTCTATCCTGAATCTTCCAACATTCAGCTTCTTTAAATGTCCACGAGTTCTAGTATTATGAGAGAGGGAGAAGAACTTTTCTCTATCCACTTTCTCAATGCCATGCATAATTTTATACACTTCTATCATGTCTCCTCTGACCCGCCTTTTCTCTAAACTAAAAAGCCCCAAATGCTGCAACCTTTCCTCGTAAAGGAGTTGCTCCATCCCCTTGATCATTCTGGTTGCCCTCTTCTGAACCTTTTCCAACTCTATAATATCCTTTTTGAGATGAGGCGACCAGAACTGTACACAGTATTCCAAATGTGGCCACACCATAGATTTATACAACGGCATTATGATATCAGCTGTTTTATTTTCAATACCTTTCCTAATTATCGCTAGCATGGAATTTGCCTTTTTCACAGCTGCCGCACAATGGGTCGACATTTTCATCGTGCTGTCCACTACAACCCCGAGGTCTCTCTCCTGGTCGGTCACCGCCAGTTCAGACCCCATGAGCGTATATGTGAAATTAAGATTTTTTGCTCCAATATGCATAATTTTACACTTGTTTATATTGAATTTGCCATTTTTCCGCCCATTCACTCAGTTTGGAGAGATCTTTTTGGAGCTCTTCACAATCCCTTTTTGTTTTAACAACCCTGAACAATTTAGTGTCGTCAGCAAACTTGGCCACTTCACTGCTCACTCCTAATTCTAGGTCATTAATGAACAAGTTGAAAAGTACAGGTCCCAATACCGATCCTTGAGGGACTCCACTTTCTACAGCCCTCCATTGGGAAAACTGTCCGTTTATTCCTACTCTCTGCTTTCTGCTTCTTAACCAATTCCTTATCCACAAGAGGACCTCTCCTCTTATTCCATGACTGCTAAGCTTCCTCAGAAGTCTTTGGTGAGGTACCTTATCAAATGCTTTTTGAAAGTCTAAGTACACTATGTCCACTGGATCACCTCTATCTATATGCTTGTTGACACTCTCAAAGAATTCTAATAGGTTACTGAGACAGGACTTTCCCTTGCAGAAGCCATGCTGGCTCTGCTTCAGCAAGGCTTGTTCTTCTATGTGCTTAGTTAATCTAGCTTTAATAATACTTTCTACCAGTTTTCCAGGGACAGAAGTTAAGCTAACTGGCCTGTAATTTCCGGGATCCCCTCTGGATCCCTTTTTGAATATTGGCATTACATTTGCCACTTTCCAGTCCTCAGGCACGGAGGAGGACCCGAGGGACAAGTTACATATTTTAGTTAGCAGATCAGCAATTTCACATTTGAGTTCTTTGAGAACTCTCGGGTGGATGCCATCCGGGCCCGGTGATTTGTCAGTTTTTATATTGTCCATTAAGCCTAGAACTTCCTCTCTCGTTACCACTATTTGTCTCAGTTCCTCAGAATCGCTTCCTGCAACTGTTAGTTCAGGTTCAGGGATCTGCCCTATATCTTCCACTGTGAAGACAGATGCAAAGAATTCATTTAGCTTCTCTGCAATCTCCTTATCGTTCTTTAGTACACCTTTGACTCCCTTATCATCCAAGGGTCCAATCGCCTCCCTAGATGGTCTCCTGCTTTGAATGTATTTATAGAATTTTTTGTTGTTGGTTTTTATGTTCTTAGCGATGTGCTCCTCAAATTCTTTTTTAGCATCCCTTATTGTCTTCTTGCATTTCTTTTGCCAGAGTTTGTGTTCTTTTTTATTTTCTTCATTCGGACAAGACTTCCATTTTCTGAAGGAAGACTTTTTGCCTCTAAGAGCTTCCTTGACTTTGCTCGTTAACCATGCTGGCATCTTCTTGGCCCTGGCGGTACCTTTTCTGATCTGCGGTATGCACGGTAGAATTTTCCCAGTGATTTTACCAGTCTATACAGGGGCAGGTGATCTTTTAAGTAACCTGGTTCTGAGTTGTTCAGGGCTTCATATATTAACAAGACCAGCCAGTGCACTGAATGCCAGCCAGTGCAATTCTGTTGGCAGAGATGTCATATGTGTGCATCCAGGTAGTCCACTCAACAAACTGGCCATAGCATTCTGCACCAGCTGCAGCTTCTGGAGCAGTCCCAAGGAAAACCCCAAATGGAGCACATTACAGTAGTCCAATTGTGAGGTTACCAACAGATGAATCACAGTGGCTAGGCTAGCTAGCCCTGTTCATGAAAAGGTGTAGTTGGCATACCAACCTAAGCTGACAATGAGTACTCCTTGTCACAGCGGGCATCTGAGTTTCCAGTTACACACCTGTTACTGCAGAGAGAATGCAACCTTATCCAAAACTTGTAAACTCCCCAACTCCCAGAACTAGTAATGCATTAAAAGTTTAATATGTTAAACTATTAGATCTGTACTTCTGTCTATTCCTGGCCTCTATATTTCTCCATTCTTTATTATTTAATTTCTCTCAAACAGATTAGGAGAAGGCTGCTCCTCAATAGTGGAGCATATATTTTGTATGCACAAGGTCCTAGGTTTAGTCGCTTGGTATTCTCAGGTAAGAGGATCTCAGGTAGTAGGTAATGGAGACAGAACTCTGCCTGTGAACCTCTGTCAGTCAGACAGCACTGGGTTAGATGAACAAATAATCTGACCTGGCACAAGGCACTTGTCATGGCCCCATCAGAGGACTCCTCAGATGAGGACGACTCGGGAGTAACAGCAGCAGACCCAGGAACAGCAGGAGACACGGAGGAGCCACCTGAGAATCCAGCACCTTCTGCCCCTCAGCTGCAGAGCACCCCGGGGACAGCAGAGGCCCTGCAGCCAGAGACAGACAGTGAACAGGATACTCCCCCCTCACCTGCAGAACGTAGACAGCAGAAGGTCAGGCAGAAGAGAGGCAGGCCTGTCTCCTTAAGGCCCAAACGGTGAGGGCTCACACCTGCTGTGCATCCTGCTCTTTATAAGGCACACCTTGGCTGCAGCTTATTGCTGACTGCAATGTCAGGCGTGGCTTTGTGTAGACCTAGTTTCCCTGCAGCATCTCTTTGACTGATCTCCTTGGCAATTGATCCCGGACCTCCACTGACCTCGCTTCTGGACTTCTGACTCCTGACTCGGCAAGTACGCTTCGGATAGGCCTGGCAGATTTACAACCTGACTGCTGGCTAAGGACTTTCCTTCCCTGCCAAAGACCCAGGAATTTCCAGCCCCCCCTGACACTGCTGATGCAGTGTAGAGCTGACAGCACTTTCCTATGTCCTGTAATGTTGGGATTCTTGTATGACCCATCTTAGGTAAGTTGCAAGGTGAGATCTTGACTAATCAAGTTGAAAACCAATGGTTGGATCCAAGGAACTGTGAACAGAAGGAAAACTGGGTCACTACTGCAAAAGTCTATCCAATTCCTGGGTCATGAAAAATTTCACTGATGTGAGTGGTGGCAGGCTTGACTTGACTTTGCTTGATAAAGTGCAATTATCTGAAGCTGGATTTCCACATACATTATCTCTCTAGAAAAGCAATCATGGGGTTTTCTTTTCTGTTCAGGCCTGTGACTGGAGAGTTGATGAAACTGTAATGAAATACCCTTTGTTGTGCACTTAGATAAGACAGTTTAAGACACTCCAATCACAGGTTACTTATTTTTAAAGTTAACAAAAAACCAAAGCAAACAATTAGTAATGACATTTGCAAAAATATTGTATCTGTGAGATAGTTGAACTGCAACTTATACTGTCTATGGTAGTTCTCCTAACATTTGTTTAAAATGCATTTGTTTAAATGCAGCTTCTGTATGCGCACCCATGCTAAATGTGCTAATTGGATTGGCAAAGTAGTATGGGTGGTGGTTGATGGTATTTAACTTTCCCTACCCCCTGCCCTGCTGTTTTCCTGATCTAAATGCCTCTTCCAAGTTGCTGTCAGCTTGGCAGGGGAGAAGTGAGAATACTATTGGTGTCTGAGTTGCTGCTGCAAGTCTGGATCGTGACACTGCCTCAAATTCCATTATAAAAAAGGCTATGTGATTAGCTTTCCATATTTATTTATTTAATTATTTGTAAAACCATTTATATCTTGCTTTCAGAGCAGCTCACAATTAAACTGAAAAACATAATGAAATTCAAGTAAAATACAATGAAACTGAGTGTAGAATAACATTAAGCAAACGTAATCAGGAAGGACAGAAAACATTCAAACCAAATTAAAAGCTGGGTAAAAAAAGCTTAGCAGCTTGTCTAAGGCTTAAAAGGGAGTCAAACCTCTCTTGGGAGTGGATGCCACAATAGAAAAGGTGCTTTTGTCTCATGTCCTAGCCAACCATACCTCAAATAATGCCGACACATAATAAGGCCTGTGATGTTTATTATTTTATTGTATTTATATCCTGCCTTTCCTCCCAGTAGGAGCCCAGGGATGAATGTAGTGGGTGTGCACAGTGGATGGGTATAGGCAGATGAGGACCCCTATTCTGAACCTAAAATGTTTAGAACTTTTTCTGTTTTTCCCAGTTCTTCTGTTTCTAGAACTATTATGCTACACCAGGGGTCATCAATCTTTCTGGGCCAGTGGGCACATTTGGAATTTTGAGAAAGTGCCGTGGATGCTAGTCACAAAATGGCAACTGTGGGGTATGTGGCATAATGTAAAATGGCTGCCATTTCTAAAAGAGCAGGAAAAGTGACGGGAACACAAAAATGGCATGGGCATGCCCCTCCCCAATCAATGAGGGGAAAGGTACCTATATCCAGCCACTTCCATGCTTGCTCACAGAGTTAAACTCTTTGCATCTTTTCTTTGTTCAGAATGGAAAGGAGGGTGGTGTCCAGTTCTCATATCTAATTTAATGTGGCTGTTTAAAGGGGCATGCTCAATATGGGAGGCCAAGCCAGTGCAGACAGGAACTGATCAGCAAGAGCAAATAGTATCTCATGCATTGCAGATTTTTGATGGGATGTTTGCTGAGACTATTCTCAAATACCATTGGAGATAATAGTGGGTACACTGGTGCCCATGGGTGCCAGCTTGTCTCTCTCAGTAGTGTAATTAGGTAATTTTAGATTCTGAACTTGATGGTGTTATGGGACCAGTGGTGTAGTGGAGCAGGAATGTGCACAGCACAGCTCCAGTATTTTTTTATTCACGGTAGGAGTGATGGCATCATCTGTGGGAGCTGTATTTGCCGGTGGGATAAGCTTGTGGGGTTGGAAGACAGTCTGCTCTGGCACATGGTCCATTTTTTAGGTAGGTTAGGGTTGGTAACTTGTCCAAAGTCATCCAGTGAACTTCATAGCTGATCATGGATGTGAACCCATGTCTCCACAGTCCAAGATGCTAACCGCTACTCCACTCTTTGTCAGCTCACTTTATTCTATGATTGTCTGTCTGCTGATTCTAATGAAACAGAAATTATACGATGTACTGGGCTCCTACATATTGGGACTCTCATTGAGAGCATGGCTGTGGAGTCACTTTGGGGTGTGGCTATGGGGACTGTCACAATGAGCTACTACACCTTTGTGTGGGACCCACTCCATCTACCCAACAGTAGTATGTATTATGTCACTTACTTTAAAATGTGGTAAACCAGCCCTGCTGCATTTGGGCACCTGCCTGCTCATACTGCTGGGTATAGCGCTAGACCGAGGGCTGTGGAGTCGGTACGCCAAACCTTCGACTCTGACTCCTCTAAAGAATATTTAGAATGCAGAATGGAGAGGCAACTTATGTCCAAAGAACCGCTGGAAAAGTTGGGATTTAAAGACCTAACAGAAGAGAAATCAGAAACCCAACCTAAGACATTGTAATGAAGAGAAAGGAAAAGGGAGAAAATCCTGACCATCTCTTATGGAAAGCAGCAAATCTTCAGTAGTACATATTGTGCATTGTATATTTCAAATGTGATTGCAACATGAAGTGCGCCTTCAAAGAAAATGCTGTAACTGTTGGCCAAATAGAAGAGTTACAGTGCAAACCTATATGCTGTCTACTCAACAATAAGTCTCATTGAGTTTAATGGGGCTTGCTCTCAAATAAGGGGATAGGATTACTGTAGACATGTGCTGATACAAAACAAGCCTCCCCTCTGAATAATGAAGTTTTGTAGGAGATACAGTAAATGGTTTTCTTTAGGGGTTTGGGGTGTTAATGGTTACTTTTTTGTTTTTAAATAATTGTTTTATTATGTTCATAATGTTGAAAAGTTGTTTTTGGTTATTATATTTATGTCACTGTTTTATTATTTTTTGTTATTAGGAAATTGTTTTTGCAATTGTTTTTGACATGTATTTTTGTTCACCTTGTTGTAAGCCGCCTTGAGCACAATTTTATGTGGAAAGGCGGCATACAAATAAAATGATGATGATGATGATGATATTTTTCTACTGTCCGACTCCGACTCCACCCAAAATTGCTTCCAACTCCACAGCCCTGGAAAGAGCTGTAAATGTCTTTTTAAATTGGAAGCTCTCATAGGAGCATTTTTATCGCTGCCTGAATATACGCTGATCTTGGCATCACAGCATTTGTCTTCATCTGGGTCCTGTGTCATACACTGACACACAAAATGTTTTCCATCTTGAGTTATGGTGAAATGCTCAACTACAGCTGACTTCATGGGAAGCTTCTTTGACATTTTGAATTTATATTTTAAAAAATTTGTCAATCAAAATTTATTTTTAAGCTGGAGTCGGTACATTTCTACTGACTCTGACTCCGACTCCACCCAAAATTGCTTCCGACTCCGACTCCACAGCCCTGCCTAGACCTCTGCCCCAAAGCCCTGTATTGATCCACTCCTGTACTCATTAATCATGGTTTTTAAGGTTGCTCTTAGATGCCTTAAGATTGGCTCCTCATGATCTTTATCCATTTATCAGTTCTCTGTATCTTCTTAGATATGGTCATGAGACATTTTAATAACATGACCTGATCACAATTTCATAACCATGGCTCGCCTGCTTGGCCCCTTAGTCTTAAACTACTTTCAGAAGGATGAATGAATAAACAAAACGTTGCATAGATACATATTTGTGTTTTGATTACAGTTAAACATCTGCTTTATTTGTTTGCCGCATTGCCATTAGTGAAAGGTCTTGATGTTACAAATATCTACCATATGCTAAAAGGTTTCCTTTCGAGTGTCTCCTTGCAATAAGCCAAACCCAATTGGTGATCCTAATTGATTCAGACTTGGCTGCAAATACATACTTCCATTATGTTGGTGCCTTCTGACTTAAACCCATTTTTCTGGAACCATGAGAATAAAAATATTCACTTGAAGGCAAATCACATTGATTTCAACATAACTTATCAGTAAGAAGCTTAGGGTGGCAAATGAGAGGGCAGTTGTAATAAAAACTGAAAAATCAGAGGCTCTCTGCAGATCTATGAATCTCTTGGAATATAAGGCCCTGATTAGACTCTTTTGAGCTGATAGGTATGGGAATGAGAGACAATTAAGATAACCAAGCAACCAAGAACATAGTTTGGGTCATAGCACTGGACTGCTTAAGCAATTACAGTACATCTTTATTTTGGATTACTCTGTTTGCAAGACTGGGATAAGTCCTGTTGATGTAATGATAGTTGTCATTTCATATTATCTTCAGCATTCTTGAAAGCATCTTAATTTCTTTCTTAAACCTTGGCCTCTGATTTAGCCAAGTAGCAATTGGCCTGCTTAGTGGCAAGGTTTTTGCAGCTCTTTAGTTTCTTTCTTTTGTAGCTGCTGCTCTTCTGAAGTTTTAAAATACAAAAAGAGAATGCTGCTTTGTTAAAAGCAGAAAAACACTTGTGCTGAATTTTATGTGACTTGATCTGGGTGTATTCATTAATAGAAGTTGTAGGCACAGGTGAAAGTAATGTGTAGGCAGGGAAGCAACTAGGGGCCACCGATAAGCAGACTTCCATATGTGGGATGATGCACACAAAGCAATTTCATAGGAGATTAATAATATTGGGGTAGGGAACAGCTTTCATTGGAGTTGACCTTGTTAATACACTATCCTTATGTTCCAATTTATAATCATGGGTGGGCTAGTGGATCATGTGTTTAGAAATGCATGCTTGACATTAACCACCCAGAAGCATCAAATTTGGAAATACTTCTTGTGCATCACAGCCAACAAGTTTGTTTTATATTGAGCAAACACGTTAGCAGTTAAGAAAACCAACAGTAAGCAGAAGCATTTCACATAGCACCTCAGGAATGGCTATTGTGAAGTGTTTTGACGGGGGGGGGGAGTTTCCTTAGGGAAAATAAAAATAACAACAAACTCTTGCTACTAAGGCAACAGCTTTTCTATAAAGTACCTACACATTTTTAGAGTAAAAGGAGTTTATTTAATTTGCAAATGTATAATTTGCTTTTAAGTTTAAATCAATCATCAGAGTGGAGAGCAGTCATTAAAAAAAGCCTTAGAAACCAGAGCTGCCTAATCTGTGACCCTCCAGTTGCTGGACTCTAACTTCCATCAGCCTATGCCAGCATGGTCAGTGGCTGCAGTACAGCAACATGTGGATGTCCACAGGTGAGCCATTTGGGTTCATAAATTTCTTTTAAAAAGCAGCAAAATCTAACAATCAGTGTTTTATCTCAACCATCAGAAAAGCTAGTAAAACATACTATAATTAATTCCTAGTACATTTAACATTCAAGACAATGGGTCAAGTACCCGGATTTGATGGATTCCAGATGGTGCAATGAATTGCAAAGATGCTGGATCACCACCAAAAACACTCTACTAGTCATTGAGGCTAATCTTGTTCTGATGGATGTTTAGGGAAGCAACTTTTGGCCCAATGAAGAGGTCATAGGGGAAAATGTGCTATCTCCAGCCACGTGGGACTTTAAAAGTAAGAATCAATCCTATGAACTGACGGCTCTAATGGCTATTATACCAATTAGAGTTTTAGTAAATTAGTAGAGTTTAGCTTAGTGTAGCTTGCTCAGCACTCTGTGCTGTGTGGGTGTGATTTTCCCTGAGAGAAAGCAAGTTTTTACCTTGCTTTAAATCACTCAGACTTAGACTTGGTTTCAAACTAAGAAAAGACTATTAATAGAAATACATACTGGATAGGAAAGGTGCTTCTATTTAGCTGACTTGAATGCTGCAATGGTCATGCCTGGACATTGACCCTCATGCTAGAGGAAAAGAGACAAAGAGAAGATGGATCTTTCCCCTCCGATGCCCTGCAGAGAAGAAAGAACAGGAAGGTGAGTCAGAGGTGTGGATAGCTCCCTGAGACATAGGCTGAAAAGATGAGCACAGATCAATGGCAGTCTAGCCACCTAGGAGGACTATCTCTCTCCCTGTGCAAAGAAGACCAAATGAGAATTATTCTTGTCGCATTTCTAACATGAAGTTGGCTCAGAAACAAACTGGTAGCCTTTGCCTGTGGAGGACAATATTAACTAGATAGTAGTTCATGAGAAAGGGGTCAGAATTGGATCTCACACCCATGGATCTACATATCTTTGGAATGAAAGACTATACCATGAATGTGGCCCACACTGGCCCAGGCATACATTGAGATACGCCTGTGATGGCAATTAACTCTTGCATCTGCTGAGAAAGTACTGGGTTGGAAATTAAGATGCCTCAGAACTTTTAAGTCTGGGAGAGTTCATCACTACATGCAATAACAAACACCTCTGTCAACTTAGAGACTGACAGCTGAGTTAGGCAGCAGGGTGACCAGTACAACAGCAATAAAAGTAATTTATCTTGTGTGCCAAAGTACACACAATCTGTTAGGGCATGATCCATACTGAGTATCTGGCAAGAGAGATGGTATCAGCTGGGGCCAGCAAATAAGGATGCTCAATTATAAAAGGTGGTAAAAGTCAACTCTTGTGTGAGAGAATACTGTCTCAATAAGTTAGCCATTTTGCTGAATAGCTTCCTAAACCCTTTAGATCCTGATAAGTGGACGCTAGTCTCCAACCTATACTTTTGGTTCTCTTGGATTAAAGGATTATCTCAACCCATTTTATTCTGGCTTCAGGCCTGATTTTGTGGCATAAACTGCTTTGATCTTGTTAGTGGACTGCCTTTGCTGCTTGGTGGATAAACAAGCAGAGGTCAGGTGTTCTTATTAATATTCTCAAACCTCTCCCCAGCCTTTAATATTATTTATCTTGGAATCCTTCACAAAAATAACCCATGCTAAATTGCAAAGGAGGCCACCACTGATGTTATGGTATGACAGACCCCAGATTTATTAATTTTTATGCGCACAAAAGCTTTATTCTTTAATCATATTGTGAAGATAAAATAGATATGCTAACGTGTTTTGAGGGTCTAGCTACCTGTTACTGTTACATTAAGCACACGCTTTAAAACACCTGGCTGCAACTGACCACTATATTTGTTTAACTCCTCACCCCCTGTGGAATCAGAGCCTTGGTCCACAGAGAAGGGAGGTTTAATCCTTTCCATCCCATGCCATTTTCCCATTGAAAAGCAGCCATTTTTGGCAGGACAATGGCACAGCGTTGAAAGGGCTAAACATCCTCTTCCCACGCACCACAACCCCAACATGGATTGGGGGCCCCACCTCTGCTTTCGCTAAACAGAGTGGAAAGTTGTAAGCATGTGCTTCAAACCACAGACCTAATGTAATGTGTGATTTGACAGAGTTCAGAATGAGGGCTTCAGTTTGTGATCAGAAGCTTGTAAAAGCTTGTATAGTGTAGTGGTTAAGCCACTGGGCTACTACAAGTCAGGAACTTTCCAGTTGCTGCCAGGAACTCACTTGGGGATGAGAACAGAAATTCAAAGGCTGGGAGTAAGCAACAACAAACAAAGAGGGACTTGCTTCTGTGTAAACATGTATTGAATTGCATTGTATGTGTGATGAAAGTCGTTTGAACACATACTCTCTGCTTTGGAATGTAGCGATTCTCTATTCATATCATTTTCACTACACTTTAGAATATCTGGGTTCTACCTAGATGGTCTTAGAGAAGCTACTGTCTTTTGGCATCAGCCCCCTCACCCCAATCTGCAGTACAGGAATTATACTACATAATTATCCATCTAACAGGGTGATTGTAAGAACTGCAACAAAAAAGTGTGTGTGAAGCGCTTTATATATTCTGACAGTGCAATCCTATGGATTTTTTGGAAGTCCCACTGGATTCAATCTGGTTTATTTCCATAAAAATGTACATAGGCTTGCAACCTAATCCACAATGAATACTTTGATGTGAGGAAATGCACATGTGATTGCAGTATTATTTGAAGATTAGACAAATTCATGGAGGACAGGGCTATCAATGGCTACTAGCCGTGATGGCTGTGCTGTGCCACCCTAGTCAGAGGCAGCATGCTTCTGAAAACCAGTTGCCGGAAGCCTCAGGAGGGGAGAGTGTTCTTGCACTCGGGTCCTGCTTGCGGGCTTCCCCCAGGCACCTGGTTGGCCACTGTGAGAACAGGATGCTGGACTAGATGGGCCACTGGCTTGATCCAGCAGGCTCTTCTTATGTTCTTATGATGCTGTAAGTCAGTCAGCTACAGTTTCCTCCAAAGTATACCACACTTAAAAGCTTATTTGTATGCCTGCTTCCTACACTGTTAGAGGTCAAGGAAGTCAGTTGGAAATGTTAATGGAGACTGGAATCAACATAGGTTGATTACTCTATGGAGATGGAAGGCCACACACACCACTGTAGCTACATCTGCGCTGATAGAAATAGATTATTTCAATGTAATGTGAGAATAGTGATATGTTAATATATATCTTAAAGTCAATGTGTTGATTGGGGAAAAGACAACATAATACTCTGCTGGATTGTAATCCATGAATTCAGAGTTTTGATGAGGCTGTTTACACTAATTAATACATAATCTGACTTCTGTAGCAGGTATTCAATCTCCATGAAAATATAATGCCTTAATGAGAGTGAGGGTGGTAAGAACCTGGTTTCAGACAAGGTGACTGCAGAATATTTTTTTAAAAAAATACTCCAGTATTTATTATTATTAGAGTATTATTAGTAGAGTGCTTTGCAATAATCCATTCTGGAAGCTACGAGAGTGTGGAGTATAATGGCCAAATAATCTCTGTCCAAAAGGGGCCATAGCTGGTGAACTAGCCTGAACTAGAAAAAGGTATTCTAGCCATCAAGGCCACCAGAACCTCCAGTGACAGAGATGAATCCAGGAACACTCCCAAGATGTGGACCTGCTGCTTTATATGGGCAGACTGGTCTTACAGGGATGCTCACAAGTTGACATTGCTTTACTCCTGGTTAAATAACAGACTTATTTGGGTACACTTGTCTTACAGGGATGCTCATAAATTGACATTGCTTTTGGTTAAATAACAGAGTAACAGTCCACTGTTTTTGTTCTCACAGTGGGTGAAGACTCAGGGCCAAGGTTCTCAAAGACACAGAGAAAGAAGTAGCTATGAACTCCAGCAGTTGGCAACTAGCTGGTAGACTTACTACCATTAAAGCATATTAAGGATGTCTTGTTGGTTCACAGTAAGTTGCCTGGACAAGTGAAGAGGCCTTAAGGCTCATGTGTTTAAAAAGGCAATGCAGGATGGTGGTGAGGTCATCTAGTATTCATTAACTGTGACAGATGCACATTGTCATTACATTGTCAGACAAGTATCTTTGGACTTTTAATCTGTATTGGTTTCTGTATTTCCTGGATTTTTATTGTATTAAAAATTGTAAATTGATTTTGTTGAATGTTTATGGTACTTTGATGTATATATTTGTTGGGTTTTTAGTTTTGTTCTCGTTTGTGTAAACTACATAGAGACTGCTTTTATTTTAAGTGGTAAATAAGTGGTACATATAAATGTCTATTTGGCTCAGTTACATTATGCTGTTCTTTAACATTTTATGCAGAGGTCACTGTTACTTTAAAATGTAGTAAACACAACTATAATGTAAATACAATCTTCATTTCCATATTCTGGTGTTGACTCATAGCTGATTCACACATGCATGCACATTACTTGATAGCCTGTCACTTGGTTTACAGTTGAACATCTGAAAGCTTCCATGGAATAGTATTGCATTTGAGATGATGTCAGGTAATATGAAAACTCTGTGATGTGTGATGGCTCTTACACTAATAATAGACTGGTCATCACTTGATGATACATTAACTGTAAAGATACATACATGAACTCCTATCTATCCCCTATCCCCTATCCCCTATCCCCTATCCCCTATCCCCTATCCCCTATCCCCTATCCCCTATCCCCTATCCCCTATCCCCTATCCCCTATCCCCTATCCCCTATCCCCTATCCCCTATCCCCTATCCCCTATCCCCTATCCCCTATCCCCTATCCCCTATCCCCTATCCCCTATCCCCTATCCCCTATCCCCTATCCCCTATCCCCTATCCCCTATCCCCCCTCCGTCTATCCCCTATCCCCCCTCCGTCTATCCCCTATCCCCCCTCCGTCTATCCCCTATCCCCCCTCCGTCTATCCCCTATCCCCCCTCCGTCTATCCCCTATCCCCCCTCCGTCTATCCCCTATCCCCCCTCCGTCTATCCCCTATCCCCCCTCCGTCTATCCCCTATCCCCCCTCCGTCTATCCCCTATCCCCCCTCCGTCTATCCCCTATCCCCCCTCCGTCTATCCCCTATCCCCCCTCCGTCTATCCCCTATCCCCCCTCCGTCTATCCCCTATCCCCCCTCCGTCTATCCCCTATCCCCCCTCCGTCTATCCCCTATCCCCCCTCCGTCTATCCCCTATCCCCCCTCCGTCTATCCCCTATCCCCCCTCCGTCTATCCCCTATCCCCCCTCCGTCTATCCCCTATCCCCCCTCCGTCTATCCCCTATCCCCCCTCCGTCTATCCCCTATCCCCCCTCCGTCTATCCCCTATCCCCCCTCCGTCTATCCCCTATCCCCCCTCCGTCTATCCCCTATCCCCCCTCCGTCTATCCCCTATCCCCCCTCCGTCTATCCCCTATCCCCCCTCCGTCTATCCCCTATCCCCCCTCCGTCTATCCCCTATCCCCCCTCCGTCTATCCCCTATCCCCCCTCCGTCTATCCCCTATCCCCCCTCCGTCTATCCCCTATCCCCCCTCCGTCTATCCCCTATCCCCTATCCCCCCTCCGTCTATCC